>NW_015151759.1:75838-77903 GCF_000732505.1 Cyprinodon variegatus
TATATATATATGTATATAATATTTAATAAAAAAAAACACAAATCTACCTCCATATTAAGTCCTTAAAACCACAGAGCATGTTAGGTTTCATTGTATCTGTTTTCTGAAACGGATGCATGAAGAATTGTTTAAGACTTAAAAAAACAAAAAAAAAGAGTGAGAGAGATAAAGTGATACTTTACACACATCTCAAAAACCTGTTACACTGTTCCAGTTCTTTTCAAAACATTCTAATAATTAGGAAACCAGTTAAGTCAGTTTCTAGTAATGCTGGTGCTCTGGAAACACCTTCATTATTTCATGAAACAGTCTTTCTGTAGTACTCAAACTAATAATGAAACTAATTAAAATAAACTAATAAAATAAACTAATAATAAAAATTTTTAACAACATTTACACAAACATTCTTGTTTGTTTTTGGCTCTGTCAGTTTATTTTGAATTTATATTATATGGAGCATTGTATAAAGTAATAATAAAAGTATGGGTGTTTGCTGATCTTATTGTTTTCTGAAAAATATGACATGAAAGTAGAGTACAGGCAGGAGGCGTGGTTTACAGAGAGAAGAATAAATATAGTCTGACTGCTGCTTCCTGGTACAGTGACATTTCTCCTTTCCTTGAATAACAGCAGTTTCCTTCTGCAATGGGCGACGGATTTATCATAGCAATAGACTTTGGGACAGCATTTAGCGGATATGCCTTTAATATCAGTGCCAGAGGGGAAGAAAGTGACCCTCGCTTGAAAAGATGGGGGAAAGAGTATGGATTAGAGACCCCAAAGACTCCAACCTGCATTTTGTTTAATGAAGATAAAACATTTCTTAGTTTTGGTTATGAAGCCCAAATGAAATTCAAGGACATGAGGGGAGAAGAAGCAAAGAAACATTATTTCTTTGAAGACTTTAAGATGACTCTCTACAAGAAAGTAAGTACAGTACATTACTGGACAGTTATGTGCTTTAACATTTACACTCATAAATGCTTCAATTTAAGTTAAACTTCAGCTTAATATTCACCTGCTGAGCATTGCATAATTATTCACTGCAATAGAGTCTTTTGTTGCAAATTAAAGAATAAAAAACATTTTTAAACACATGGGTATGCAAATACAATGATTTCTGCATATTACATCGGAGTTGATCTTTAGTTAAGAGTTAATTTAATATAAATTCTGATTAAGTTTGATAAAACTTTTTGACACCAGAAGAGAACAAAAAGGAGACATGATGTAGATCAATCATTTTTTAAAAATGGTAACCTGAGAACATTAAAGGGAAATGTACAAAGCTGCCATCAAAAAACTATTTTTTTCTTAAAATGTTGGTTAAAATGATTCAAAATACATCAGGAGTATAATCAATGCTCTGCTGTATCTATGATCTAAATAAACATTTCCAGAAACTCAGTGATCTGAAGATTAAAGATGCCAGCGGGAAACCTTTGGAGGCACTAAAAGTTTTCTCAGAGTCCCTGAGATTCCTGAAGGATGACGCTCTAAAAACCATCAGTTCCAACACTGGGGGGTGGAAGTTCACTCCCTCTGACTTCACCTGGGTTCTCACTGTTCCTGCCATCTGGGATGAGTCAGCTAAACAGTTCATGAGAGAAGCTGCAGAACAGGTAAAACCAGATTTAACAGAGAACAATGACGTTCAGAGAATTTCAGAAAGATGAGAGTTGTTTTCTTTTAGGCAGGAATTGTAACAGAAGGATGGGAGGAGAAACTGCTTATTGCTCTGGAGCCAGAAGCTGCTTCTATCTGGTGTAAGAAGGTTCCACCAGACGGATTCATCTTAAAGAACCGGAGCAGAGAGTCACTGGATGAGTCTCCAGGGACTCGGTACATTGTTGTGGACTGTGGAGGTAATGTCTGTGATTCTGAGTTATTGATTCAATAAGAAAGAATTTGTAACATCTTTACACAAAAGAACATTATAAAAAATGATGGTTATTATTTGCAGACTGTTGTTAAAGGAGAATTCCGGTTTTTAACACTTTTAGCCCATTTTCTGTAGTGTCCAGGATGAAATCGAATGATCGACACCAAAATTTTGACGATTGGT
>NW_015151759.1:80793-82297 GCF_000732505.1 Cyprinodon variegatus
GAGGGATTGCTGAAGAGTCAATGAGTCGATGCAATCAGCTGGTTTTCCTTAGATAGAAAACTTTGAATCAATCTGACTGGATGATCTGGTTGAATAGTCTCTATAAAGTGACCTTTGATGACAGGATGTTAATTGGAGACGTAATTCAATAATAACATGAAAATGAAGCCCAACTTTGACCGTCCTTTGGATGTGGCTTCATTGAAGTCAGGAGCTTCTTCAGTTTGGTAGCATAACAGAGTGCTACAGGAGATCCTTCCTGCCAACAGCCATGATAGTCTATAATTCTTTGATTGAAATGAATTGCATCAATACTCCATTTTCCTTTGGGAATCATAAAATATTTGTATTAAATTGAATTACCATGAATGAAAGGACTGGAGTTTCAGTTAATTGATATAACTTTGCGTGTCTACAGGGCTCTGAGCAGACTACAGTAACTATCAAAATTTAAAATAATATTAATTTATTAGGTGAAGAAACATGGAACAGACTAAAGGGCTGGGTTTACAAGCACACAGAGTGAACTGTCATTGCTCGCAGTTTGCATCACGTGCAATGGTGGCACTGTGTGACACTGATGCACGGTTCATGCAGAGAAGAGAGAATGAGGAACACAATGGGAACTTTATTTTTCTAGGTTTCTTCTGGCTTGATATTCCTTAGTTAATGTTCATAGCTGAGGGTTGTTTATCGATAGTGTAGCCTTTATTGTGGTATTTTAGGATGCAGAAGAGGGTTTTTGTTTCTCAGGTCCTTTTTTCTTTACTGTTTTGCATTTTCATTTTATTTAATCTCTACATTACAACTACATCAACAGAAACAATTTTATATTGTAGCAATAAGTCCCATTGCTCATATGTACTGATTCTAAAGGTACAGGTTACCTGTAGAGCTGCATGATGAAAAAAAAAATACATCAGTCTCCCTGATTTAGTAAATGGCATAAATAGGTATTGGTACTCTGATGAACTGACTATAACCTGCATTTAGCTGTATATGTAATAATTTTGCACCATGATTTAAAAATAAATTCTTTTAAAAAACTTTAATGAAAAGACCAGACCTGTCTCATGTTTGTAAAAATGTGTACAATCTATACTGACTACTTCCCCCCCATTGATTATTAATATTTTTTAAATGATAATTGCATCATGACAGAAATCACAACATAGCTAACACATGAAGTCTATTTTATCTCCTGTACGGCACCACTCTGTCCTAAATGAATGATCATTTCACTTAAAGCAATCTGATCATTATCTGTAAACCAGTAGATCTTATTTCAAGCTGAAAAACTCAGAAGAAAAAAGACAATTAGGAGAATTTTATTGATACAATTACTTTAGTCTTTGGCCTTCAGACCTCGGCAGGAAACATTAGTGATGAATTTTGATAGATATGCATGAAGAGCAGTAAAGAACAGGGCTGTTTCCCCCCCAGACCTGAAACTGGTGGTGGAGTGGAGATAGATGGAGTTGGTCAGTCTGTAGACTGCTGGTTG
>NW_015151759.1:87422-88730 GCF_000732505.1 Cyprinodon variegatus
TAGATGGAGTTGGTCAGTCTGTAGACTGCTGGTTGGAGAGACGGTCTGCTGAGCTTTTTGGGGAGATCCAGTGGACTGCATGAGCTGATACTAGAGCTTCACTCAGGGACCTGGAAGATGGAAGTCCAGTTGGATAACACAGGTTGAGAGAACCTGTCTATGATGAGTCGTCTGAAGTCACAAAGTGCCTCCACCGCCTGCACACAGGAGCAGACCAGAGGCCTTTAAAGATGAACTTGGATGCTGATTTACTTTGGTGGTTAAAAGTTGATTGGCTGTTGCAGGTGGATGTAGGAGAGCAATTAGTTAATTCAGCTGAACTTCTGCCTAGGCTCCATTACAAGAGACAGAACTCCAACTAAATAGAATATTATAAGGTAAATCACTTTATCTGGTAAATTTTTATTTTAAAACAACAATCCACACTAAGCATCTAAAGAAAGCTTTTAAAAAGGTTAACAGTTTTTTTTTGTTTGTTTGTTTAATGTGGGGGAAAAAGTCAGAATTCCTACATTATACTCAAATTAATAATAAACCTGTAACTTTTACATTTTAATATATTTTTTCCTTTTTATTTTTTTTCCAGTGGCCCTTATCCTCTTTCATACACACTGATAAAACTCTTTTGGGAGACAAAATTGAACAAAAACAAAAAACACCACAAACAAACAAAACAAACACAAAAGAAACAAAAAAAAAAAAAACACACACCCTCCCCCACCCAGGCCAAACAGGCCTGAAGGCAGTTTAGCTGGACTACCCTTTCCCGAGTACGTAGAACATTGGGAGGTGGCTTAAAACACTGCAAAAAATGTGAAAAAAATTTAGCTCGCCATAGCTTTTAGATAGGTTCTACACAGCATTTTTTACAGCAACCTGACAACATGGTGGCTTATATGGACATCAAACAATGTGGTTTATGAGAACAAAACATTATGTGGACTTTAAAGGGACAAGTATGTGATATTTAAAACCCCAATAATTAGTATAAATACACAACCTGACTGCACAAAGCTTTAACAGGAAAGTTATTTTATATGAAAAATATGACTAAATATTTCATCCTGTGTCGTTACTTTTATTTACACGTAAATATTTAAAGCTATATTTAAAGCTCTCTCAGGTTCCGAGGGAGGTTGGAGACATGGAGTCCGAATGGGCTGTGTTCTCTGCCTCGATTGTCGATGCGGCTGCCCGTAGCTGTGGCCGTAAGGTTTGCGGTGCCTGTCGTGGTGGCAATCCCCGAACCCGGTGGTGGACACCGATAGTAAGGGATGCCGTCAAGCTGAAGAAGGAGTCCTATCAAGC
>NW_015151759.1:92350-95013 GCF_000732505.1 Cyprinodon variegatus
CCAAAAAAACACATATCTAATATATACAAAAGGTTAGGAACTGACACATTACAAAACACAAACAATATCAAGGAAAAATGGGAATTAGAATTAAATGTTATAATTGAAGACTCTACATGGGTGGATATATGTACCGACTGTCATAGGGGAATTAACAGCCAACTATGGAAAGAATTTGACTGGAAAGTGAAGATCAGATACTTTAATACTCCCTTTATCATCTCCTCATTTGTGAAAAAACCTAGTGTAGCACTATGTTGGCGAAATTGTGGAAAAATTGGAGATACCACACACATTTTTTGGGATTGTCCTGTAATACAGGGATTTTGGGACAATATTAGAAAGGAAATAGAGGGAATATTGAAAGTAAAGGTGATGCCTGAACCTGTGATGTTTTTGTTGGGAGCCATACCTAAAAGTAAATATAACACAGATCAGAGATATATACTGAGGGTTCTTTTATTGATAGCAAAGAAAATAAAACCTAAAGAAAACGAACAGATGTGACTGAAAACTCTTTTTTAAAAAAAAAAGGAAACATACCATAAAAAAACCCCTAAAAGATCTCAAAGAGGTATCATGTGACCAGTGGCGTCAAAAGTTCACACATTTGTTATTTCAGTAGAAGTATAGATCCTGCACTTTAAAAACACTCTGGGAAAAGTTAAAGTATCAACTTGACCTCTTTACTCAAGTGAAACTGAAAAAGTATGTGCTCCAAAAACTACTTAAAGTATAAAAGTATAAAGTAACCTTTAAAAAAAACAAAAACAGGGAGAAAAATTCTTTGAGAAAAGGCCAAGTTGGTCTCCGTCTTCATCTCCCGATATGTAATGTGTGAAAATGTAATGAGTAGAAGTCTGAAGTAGGAAGAAAAATAAGTAATGGAGTAAAGTATTGATACCTAAAAAGGGTACTTAAGTACAATAATGAAGGGTTTGTACTTCGTTACTTGACACCTCTGTGTGTAACAAAGACAACTTGTCTGCAATTTGCCACAATGTTCACAGACTGATGTAATGATATCAAGTGTTATTTTCCTTGAATTTCTACAACCTTGTTAGTATAAAACATCAATTATATTGTCTTCTTCTAATTTGATATGAGGATGCTCAGTATAGAAAACTATGATTTGTGATGGAAAAAAAAAAACTAAAGAAAACCCCAAAACTATTAGCCCTCCTGATAACTGTTGCAGAATGGCACGGCCTCTATACGTCTTGCAGCAACAGCCTCTCAATCTGATTCTTTATGAGGTTCATACATGTCTGAAGCAGAAGAAGGAAAATGTGTCACTATTCCTCATGAAAGCATAATTTCTTATGTTAAAAACTAATTGGTTGTTTCTCTCTTTTGTCAGGTAGCGGAGCAATGACGGAAAGGCATCGCTGAAATCTGAGAAGTAGGAACCTGTGCTTAAATTATAATAATGGTAAAGTTTAGTAGTTTAAGCCAGATCTGATCAAAAATGGTTAATCCACTGAAATCATGCTTTAACCAAAGGTCGGAGTTTGGATCAAAAGACAACCTCATCAGGAAATTTCACTTACCTTCAATAGGAAGGACAAGTTCCTCCACTGGGGATGATTCCCACTAAAACATAAGACAAAAGCTTAAAAAAAGGGACAAAGGTAAAGCATCTTTGGATTGAGGTAACTTACATAACTCATCTGTCTTGGTCATCTGATCAGTCAGTTCGGGGTCTGCCCCCCCACTTTCCACTGGCATGTTATTTCCACATTCTTGTATCAGTTCCTCTGCATCACCCTCATCTGACTCACTCCCTTCCTTTGGTTCAGCATCACTTAGGGCAATTTCATCTGAAAGGCTTTATTTAAAGACAAGTGAATGGCATGAATAATTTTGTACTACAAAAAAAACACCTTAAACACCTGAGAATTTCAGTAAAATACTGAATGGAATTATAGATATCTCCAATTTATATTTTAGGTTCAAATACACAGATTTATTTTCTAATGCAGAATATCACTACTGTAATAACATTTAATAATTATTAATTTACATGTAGAATCAATATAATAAATGTTGGTAATCTCAGAAGTCCTGATAATTTAAATAAAATAAAATAAAAAATTCAGTAATTAACCTTTGATTTCAATTTTATCAAGAGATTTCCCTTGCTGGCTACAAAGATGTCCTTTTTCCATTGACAGCAGTAGCTTGGATATCTTTGCCAGCTGTGTGGATGGAACTGGCAATCTGTAATAATCCTTGTGGGTGCATGACATCTCCATATTGTATTTTCATGGCCTAATTTACCAGACAGGATGTTTACATAAATCTGTTTTAAGGCTTATTTGCACAGATAAGGTTTTTTAGGTATGGAGGAACAGATCTCCCAAATATAAAAATAAATACATAAATAAATACATGCTCAATAAATAAATAAATAAGCATTCAATTAATTGCCCCTAAAATACAATGAATAAATATGTAGGTAGAAATTAAATGATACAGTGAGACATAAATGTATATATATTTCTTAATTAGCTTCTTTATTTTTTCACCTTTTTTGTAAACAGTTTCATTTGTTACTTGAATCGACTGTTTAATTGAGGTCTGAAGAAGTTTTCTCTAAGGGAGACCCTAAAGAAATAAGATAATTTACATATAAAATAAGAAAAAAATGCATTGTCTTTAAA
>NW_015151759.1:96429-98282 GCF_000732505.1 Cyprinodon variegatus
AAATAAAATAGACTAATATATACACTTAAGATAAAAATATGGATATAAAAAGTAAAATAGCATCTTACAAGGAGACAACTAGTTTATCAGGTGACCACACGGCAAAATGCTTGTTTGGTGCTGCTGAATGAGAAATTTTAATGCACAACAAAATGATTTTGATTGATCTGTATATTACCTGGCTAATGGGGCACGGGAGAAGCAGCCTGTCAGCGACCGTTCCTGCTATCTGAAGACGCTTACTGAACTGCTACAGTATGATGCTGCGCATCTGACATGCCCTGCGGGCGACCGCGCGAGGTCACGTGACAAAGGAAGAGAGATAGGCTGGTCGGGTGTGCGAAAGGAGGTGGCTCATTTCGGGGCATTGTTTCAGTCGTTTTTAATGGCTCAGGTTTTCAAAAGATCATTTCAAAACTGACCTCAGTAAAATCTTAATAATATTAATAATAAAAAGAAAAAAAACGAGTTTCAAAAGGGCATTTTCGTTGATAAAGGACAAACTTCCTAGTGCTTTGGCACCACCTAGTGTCTATGCATGCACGCCCCCGCCCAACACTGTCAAAACCTGCAACAATCTTTACTGCCTGGACAACTCTCTGGAAGTTAGCAGGTTTCACAGCTTGCTCAAGGTTATGTACAGCGAATTTTGTGCGTAGACATATTAACAATCGTCCAATTTCACAAAGTTTCTGGCGGACGTACTCGTACTTGGTAGGATCTTTTCCATGTCTGTTGTAGAGAGAGTGGGCAAACTGAATAATGGAGAGGTCATTTCTCACCGCTGTGGCTACATCATCCTGCTTCATCGGACCAAGGAGCTTCTACCCCCACTTTAAACCTCTTGACAGAAAGCAGACTCTTGAGCCATGGCAAAGCCCAGCACTTTGGTTCTTCTGATTTCTTGGTTCAAGTCTTCCTTTTGTGGCTTGCAGGGGCATCTGCGGATATGTCTCCAAAGTTCCTTTCGAATGTACATACCATGGCAGTACATACAATGAATAAACATTCCAGTCTTTGCTTCCACTTTTGGCTTTCTCTTAACTTTTAATGAACCTTTCCCACTTTAATACCTGAGAATTATGTTTGAAGTTGCCCTTATTCCTCATTTTTTCTAAAATAACTTTTCGGTCTTTCGAGTCCTCTGGAAGGGAGAAGACATGAGCAGTTTCCGCATTTGTTTTGTGTGTTTTTAAATGGTGACTAATTTTGCTCTGTGGTTTACCACATACAAAGCAGTTTTTAACACCCATAATCTGCTGTGAGGATTCCTGTTTGTGAAGCTCCTTTTGAGATTTTGGTGTATCATTTGAGTGTTTGGTAGACTTGGCTGGGCGTTTCAAGCGTACCACCACCAACATTATGGGTTTTAAGAAGAGGCTGGCATTTTGATGTGCTAGGTACAATCATGTCACTTGGGACTGGCAAAAATGACGTGAGATCAGGCACTGTTGGATTTCCTTGAACTCCACCATCCTTAGACTTCTTGGACTAAGGAGGGATGCCAACATCAGAGTCTTCAATAGATTCTGTAGATTCTGTATTTGGTATGTAGTCCTTATCAGACATGTCATCTTCTGACATTTCACATTGTTTTAAAGGTGCCATGCTGTCCTCATCAGATGAGGGATCATCTAATAAATATTTAAAAAGCTCTTTTGCCTGATGTTAAGGAAGAAAATATTCTAACATAGTTAACTTTGGAAAAAGGTTGGCTTTTCATTTCTTCCCTTTCCAGGTCCACCCGGCGAGCTGCGTGTGGTCTCTATGAAAACCAGCATTGCGTGTTGACATCACAGAATTACAGAGTTTAATCCAATATAAGACAATGCATACACTTAGAAATAAGACAA
>NW_015151759.1:100035-102741 GCF_000732505.1 Cyprinodon variegatus
TTCTCCGCAGGTTCAAGCAGAGACAAAGGCTGCACCAGAAGTTCTGGACCTAAAAGCAACCATGGAGGAAGTAAAGTCCTGTTTTAAAAAGGAGATGAGCAATATGAGAGATTCAACAATAAAACATGTGGAGGAAATCATTCAAGTCAATGCAAAGCAACAATATGAACGCATGGACTCACAGTTTGAGTATTTACTCACACAAACAAAAGCAACCCTTGGCTGGAGATTGAAGCATCAACAAACTGAGCTGCTAAAGGAATTCAGCAAGCTACTTGTCCCGGTTACAACCAGCATTTCCACTTTGCAAGATGATGTTTCTCGCCTAAAGGGAGAGCTCATGGCTTTTCAACTATCCATAAAGACTATGACTGAGGACATTAGAGCCGGAATCAAACCAGCTCAAACCTGTCAACAGAATACAGAAATGGATCAAACTGCACAGACAATCTACCATAGCCTACCAGAAACAACATCACTTACCAGCAAACCCCGGTGGGAATCTACTGCTCAGCCTGGGATGACAGGTGTCCAAGTAGCACCAGGTGGCGCTACCTTTTTACTTAATAGGAGTCGAGACCTGGGGAAAAGTCCTGTTAAATTGTTATTTCCAACTTATGGAAAATTAGAAGACACCCCCGACCCTCTGCAGTATCTGGAACGCTGTGAAGATTATTTGGCCCTTCATTCCTTAACTGATGAGGAACTCATGGCTACCCTACGGAATGTGTTGCATGGCACAGCCAGAGATTGGTGGGACGTAGCCAGACACAAGGTGCATACCTGGACTGACTTCCGAAGACAGTTCCAGGCTGCTTTTCTTTCTGAAGATTATGAGGATGAGCTTGCAGAACGTGTAAGGACCAGAGTCCAAGGAGAGAATGAAAGCATCAGGGATTTTGTGTACATGTACCAATCCCTATGCAGACGCTGGAAACCACAAATTTCAGAGGAAGAAATTGTCAAGCTGATTCTGAAAAACATAAATCCAACACTGGCCAGTCAGCTAAGGAGTAGTAGGCTAACTACTGTGGATGAACTTGTCCGCCTGGGACAACAGCTAGAGAAGGATCGAGAACATCAGCAACAGTATGAGTACCGGAAACAAGCAAGTTTACCATCTAAAATAAATGAACCTAAACCTCATGACAATGAAAACACAGTAAGGCAAAGACAACCAAATTACAACCGAAATAACAATCGGCCACACCAACCATTCTGCTGGCGTTGTAAAGGAAATCATCCTCCAGCAACTTGCCCCCATGGTGGTAACAATCGATCATTTTCTCCAAACCTCCCTCAGCCAAGTAGCAGTTCATCCCAACTCCCATCAGCTCAAAGTTCAGCGACTCTTGGTTCCCTCACAAACTCTCAACTTCTGGACCAAACCTGTTCTCCAGCCACATCAACAACTAAACCTCTGCCTTCTCAGTTGATGGTTCCCATCACCGTCAGTTCCTGGAAAGGAGCTGCTATCTTGGACACAGGTTCTTCTTATACTCTGATGAATGAGAGAGTATGGAATGAAATCAATGGAGTGATAAAGCCTTGGACGAGAGGACCATTATATTTGGCTGATGGTGAAGGACGGCAACCCCTGGGATGGAGTGAAATCACTATCACATTGCAAAAACAGTCAATCACCTTACCATGCGTCATTCTGTCTGCTCAAAACCTCACTTTTCCTGCTGTCCTTGGTCTTGATTTCATCTCCCTCTCTGGCCTGCAGTTTGATGTGTCAGAAAAACGTTATTGGTTCAAGTTCAACAGAAAACAACATTACAATTTCCTTCAAGAGTTTGCATGTTGGCCAAATGAACCCCATCAGCAACTTGCCTTTTTCTCTGCAGTGGCTCCTGCTACTCTGGTTGCCCTTGGGACCAATGATGAACTGTTGCAGAGGGCAGTTCACACCACACACCTGGATGACTTTGGGAAACAGTCATTGTTATGCCAACTGCGTAACAATTCTGATGTATGTACCACAGAGTTGGGCTGCACGAATGTACTTACTCACAAGATTTACCTTTCTCAAGATGTGCCAATTAAACAAAAACCATATCGAGTCTCACCTGCTAAACTTCAGATGATTAGGGAGCATGTAGATGAAATGTTGGAGAATGACATCATTGAACCATCCACATCTCCATACGCCGCTCCTGTTGTCCTGGTGCCTAAAAAAAATGACCCCAAACTACGTTTTTGTGTCGACTTCAGAAAACTAAATGCAGTCACACATACAGATGCCTATCCATTGCCAAACATTCAGGAAATCCTGGAGTCTCTTTCTGGAGCAGTGATTTTCACTACACTAGACTTGAACAGTGGTTACTGGCAAGTCCGCATGGATCCAGAAAGCTGTGAAAAAACTGCATTTGTCTGTCCATATGGCTTCTTCCAATTTAAGGTTATGCCATTTGGCCTGAAAAATGCTCCAGCTACATTTCAACGACTTATGGAAGTAGTATTGGGTGAAATCAGAGATCAAATTTGTTTTGTATATTTGGATGACATCATCATTTACTCAACCACTTACCATCAGCACAGTGCCGATATACAAGCCGTGTTGGACAAACTTCGTGAAGCCAACCTTACAGTCAACATGAAGAAAAGCCAGTTTTTCCGTTCCTCCATAAAATTTCTGGGACACATAGTATCCTCATCTGGTGTTGAGGTAGATCCAGACAAGATTAAAGCCATTCAAGA
>NW_015151759.1:104992-124253 GCF_000732505.1 Cyprinodon variegatus
ACACATGCATTTACCTGATTGGTCCGCTGTTCAATCTGACTCCTAGCTCCAGTTTGAAAATGTCAGTGTCTCAGCAGACAGCGTAACAGAAACAGCTGCTGCTACTACGTCTGCATATTCCGTTCTATCGACCAGTAACAAAGTCAGTCCGAGGCCGTTTAATCCCTCGTGCTTTCAGTATTTTGCCACTGTTCTGGATCCCACCGATCATTAAGGAAAAGGAGAAAACCAAACAAACAAAGAAACTTCATTCTGTGCTCCTGCCGTGCTGACGTGTCATCACAATTACCCGGAAGCCGGTGACATCACAGTTAAAGGTCCTCCGTAAGTGCTATACTTACTGATAATATAAATTAATAATTTTGCCCCATTACAAAAAATAAAATAAATTTTAAATATATTCATCTAGTGAAACCAACAACAGAAAACCTGTTCCAGCGCCTGCCTCTGAGCAAGATTATTTTCTCATCAGACCTGTAAGTCCATTCTATGTATGTTTGTTTGTGCTGTTTTTTTATGCAATTGTAGGACTTTTGTTGTGTATAGACACTTATGTTTTTTATTTTCTCTTGTTATTTCACAGCTCTTGCTGTGGGGCAATCTATATTGGAGCCCTAATCCGTTGGATTATAATGGACATTTATTTTTGGAGAAGAATTTTGTGATTATTTTTTGATGGCTATATATTTATTTTTCTTTTTGAAATACAAGGACTGTTAAGCCTAATTTTTTGTTGTCTTTTTGTGAAAAGTTTTCATTCCTTATTTGTAAGGGTCTACACACGCAAAAGTGTATGGTCCTTGTGTGACTGGTTTAAAAATCTATATATATTGATCCTACTTGTCAGGAGGGATACCTGACTGGCACCGCTAAAAAGTGACAAATACCCTGTTAAAAAAAAAACTAAAACTAAAATAATTAACCTTGTAAAAACCGTCACAGTCTTTTCAAATCTTTGTCCCTGAGTTGCGAGGTGGATTTAACATAAAGCATGTTCTAAGCAGAAGATAACACAAGATGCTTTCCTGCTGTCTANAGTCATGTGAAAGCTGCTGTATTTTTGTGTTGTGGTGTCTGAAGGGCAATTGTGAGGCCATATTTTTCTTTGGAATCCCTGTGAATAACTGTTGACTTGAAGTTGTTGGTTTCTTGCCACAGAATTAGAAGAGTATGGGTGTAGTCAAGCAAAAGCAATTTCACCTTATCCTCTCTGCAGGATTATATAAGGTGTGTTGTAATGGAAGTGACTCTTCATGTCTGCTCTCACCTTCAACCAATTTATATGTAGGCACTCAGCTTAGATACTAAAGACCTTCATTACATTTTCTCCCCGTATATTTACAAATGCTGTGCCATCCTTTTTAAAATAAACCTTAAAATATGTAGCAAGGATCAGATTGAGATATATCATAGCTTTACTGCCAAGCTAACATATTTTTAGAATTCAGTAGGCGTCTCCAGAACTGGAGGATGTTCTGCAATTGTTAGCATTATTGGAAACTTGACAAACTACAAAATGCATCAGTTAAGATACACTAGCATCATATTTGTAAAACTCTGTTCTTTTTCTTGCTTTTTCCTTTTTGTCCAGACTGTCAGTGTTCCTCACTCTTAAAATATTTCTTGAACTCCTTTACTGAATGAGCCAACAAGGCTCACTTAGTGCTTGAGCAGTGAAAAATGGAGAAACCATGTTTTCGAATTTTATCTAATGAAGCAACATAGCCAAAAGAAATTTCTAAATATTACAAAAAAATATAAATTGAAATATGTGATCAATTATCAAATACACAATGTTTTGCAAAAATATTTAATTAAGCTATTGAAAGTAGCTGCATGTGGATGTATAGTCCAGAAACAGTCCATAGGTTCTACAGGGTGCCAATATTGAAAATGATGTGCCTTTTAATTGCAGATTTAGTCTTTTCAAATCTTTGTCCCTGAGTTGCGAGGTGGATTTAACATAAAGCATGTTCTAAGCAGAAGATAACACAAGATGCTTTCCTGCTGTCTAAGACTAATCTAATAATTCACCCTAAAACTTTAATCAGTGATTTTCTCATGCAAACCCCTGCAAATTCAACTATTAGACTATCCATCACTCTTTTATTAGTAGGGTAAGTGTAAGCTACAGTAAGCTTTTCACAGTCTTCTTTTTTATCTGAGGGACATATACATTTTATTTCATTGTTCTTCAATATATATACACTATACAAGGGCAGAAAATTATTATCCGTCCAATTAATTAGGAGAAAACAAATGAATCATTTACCTGCCCGCTCTCTATTAGCAACACAAAACTAGATAGCTTGCCCACCTCTTCATTGGTAATTGAGATTAACCTATCTAATACTTGGATTGGATATCAGCTCTGAGATAGAAAAATTTACTAATTAGCTGGATATCAATGATATTGATATCTGATATTGGGGATCCATTCCAGTTCACTATACATGGAACACTGAGAGCTCCGGCTTTCAGTGTCGTTGTGTCCTTGGGCAAGGGACTGGTGGCGCTGAAGGCGGAAGAGAGGCTACAGGTGGCCAGGAGGACAGCAGTAATTTGGAGAAGACCACCATGGAAACACCATTAGGTCTATTTAAGGGCTGAAAAAATTAATTGGGTTAATCTTTATTAATCATGAGTAATCAATTAGTGAATTTCTAATTTAGTAATCGATTAATCATTAACTGAGTATAGTGACTTTAAAACATGCCTTTAGCTGACAGAGCAACCCACCTTGAGCAGCATTATGCCAAAATTTAATATAAAAAATATAAAAAAATTTAATTATACCAAAATTTAATTAAAATTTAAGATAAATAAATAATGTTTTCGTCTGTCAATATGCTCTATGCAGAACCCCTCCAGTGGAAAAGTTTTAGTTTCACCTGGTTTAATTTGGCTTAAAATCTTCTTAAGGAACTTTTTGTTATCAGATTATTAATTGATTAATCGATTAATCTACAGATTAATTGATTTGCAAAATAAACCTTGCAACCAAGACTTTTTGGTCCTTTCTCTGTTGGAGAAAATATGTCTGAAACCTGACATGTCGAGTGTCTATGGTAACCTGAAGAAAAAAACGCAGTTCCAAATATGCGTAGATTTGTGCAAACAGCCACTATAATGGAATCTGTTGATTGCTTTACATAAAACTTTCCAGTGATAGACATGTTGATGCTCATGCAATATTCCCATTTCCTCACTCTACTCCCTGACCTAATTTTTTCCAGCCTTGTAATTATAAAATGTTGTATGTGTCATAGTGATCACCATTCTTTACCGGGGAAGCGTGCTCCTTGGGGAGGTGTGATTGTTCACTCTTCTGTTTAATTATGTTCAGAAATTAAGTTGATGTATTAAACTCATTTAATTTCTGCTGCTTATATGAGGAGTTTTTGTAATGAAATAAAAAAAAAATGTCTTTTGGGCCTAAACCATTCAGTATTGTGCCTTGATAAAAGCGAGTACTGTTTTAAAAATCTTGTACTACTAAAGGGCAAGGTAATACAATATCTCATTTTGAATACCTTATGAATTTTAATTTGTAAAATCAGCTGCACAACCATTAAAATAATTAGTCGTTATTAGAGGTAGAGTGTTTTAATAGGAGTAGGGCATGAATCTTTTGTCATTACTAATTTAATGTACTCTCTAATATGTCATTTCTAATTCATAAGAGAAGTTCAACCCTTCTTACTGAACTCTTCTTTTAACAGCCAGGGGCATGAAAGCAGTAACCTAATGCACCTTACCATTAAGCACATGGAGCTGCTGGATTTCTGTGTCCTTCTCTTTTCTTTATGTCTGCAGATGTCAGTAAGCATTTAATTACAAGATTAGCCACAACTAAATGTAATGTATCATAGCTAACAGCGAAGGTGAGTTTTGAAGTAGATTTATAGTATTAAAAATACCTCATAACCTCGAATATCAGAATAGTGAGGCAGAATTGGCTGTTGCATCTATAAACATTTAAGTGGGAATGTTTTGGCACTGGGTACAGTATGGATGAAACACAAATAAGATGGTCCATATAAGCCTCCCTAAATGGTAAATAAAAAAATAAGAAATACACTGGTGGTATTTTTAAATCCTTAGTAGGAAAATGTTTTTAACCATTAAGACATGTTTTTTTTTTTTAACCAACTGCCAACTTTTTCTGTTAAATCAAATATCAATAAAGACACAATTAATATTACTGCAATAATGATCTATTAATAATTATTAATGGCTTAATCCTTAGTCATTTTATTGAAAAGTACCTCTAAACCTTTCCATATATTTTATTTGACAATCCTCTCAAGACTGAGGGTATCCACATTGCTAGTGAACCTTTCCTTACCACATCTACCATCCACTAAACTTTCAAAGCAGTACCCTGCAGACAAATAAAGGACACATACATACTGTATATACAACCAGTTTAATAAGTAATAACCTTTTGTTGTTTTGCCTCCTTGTGAAGGGTGTCAGTTACTCTCTTACTGGCTGAGTCAGCATTCTTACTTGTGGTGTAGCCTACTAACCATGATTGGAAAAAAATATTTGGAGGCTCAAGAAACTTTAGTAGTTGTCTTCAGTTAGTAAGGTATATATGTTTCCGTATTCAAAGTAGGGATGTGATATTAGCCAATATTAGCCAAAAAAAAAATCCAATTATATTGGCTGGCATCTAAAATCTACGACATTTCTTCCATTTAAAGTTTCGGTAACTCAGTGGTTAATCACCTCCGCCATGGAGCTTATACTTTTAGGAAAGTTTTTCTGTCTGTCTGTGTACAAGATCATTTGAAAAGTCATGAACGGATTTAATTAAATTTCTTTACCAAAGGTGCACTTAAGTCGAAAGAACAATCAATCAAATTTTGGTGATGGTCTGGATCGAAATCTGGATTCAGGAATTTTTTTAAAGATTCTGTGAATTCAGGTATTAACTAAAGGTGGAAAGTGTCGAGGGAAATGAGCTACTGTGGGCTGCGCTCTGAGGGTGTCTTTCTAGTATTAAATGGGTCAATTGTTCTCATACCTTTTGTTGTTAACTATGGCTCTATGTTTAAGTAATATTACTTGATCAATTTAAAGGGATGGAGTGTAACAAATTTGACATTTTATTAGCAAAAATCAAGTATTGCTTTCCTAAATACATGTTTTGCAAATGTTATAATAATATCACATCCATAATAAAAGCATTCTCATAGCTTAGAATTCGTAGTTTATATATACATAGAGGCCCATTTTTTATCAGACTGACTGAAATGAGACAATCTTGTCAGCCTTACATGTTCTACCTTTACCTGAAAACAAGTCTGTGCCAGAAGAGTTTAAAACAAGCAAAACCATAGATAATTCTACCTTTCACTTTCTGTTGCAGTAAGGGACAATTTATGAGGCAACAGGGCCTCAAAACGGATACTGTGTTATCTGATACCGATGTTTCTTCAGCTTGCAGTTCACCTTTAATCTCTTAGAATTTTTTCTGAGCTCTTCTGTGGTCTTTCATATTATCCGTCTCTTTGATTTATCATCTATTTTTCTCCTGTGGCCATGTCCAGGGATGTTTGCTACCATACCATGAAACTTAAATTTCTAAATATTATGTTCAACTGTATTCACAGGTACATCAACCTGCTTGGAGATGGTTTTATCGCCTTATCTTAAACATGCTTGTCTAAAATCTTATTACTTATGTCCAAAGTCAACTCTTTCCTCTCCGTTGTCTGGTCCATGTCGAGAGTAGTGCACACCATGTCCCTAAACAGCACAGTGGTTAATAGAGGGTGACATAGGACTGAATTTTTACTCCCACTCCCACAGAAAAAAAAAATCCAACCCTGTCCCAATCCAGGGCCAGAGTAGAAATAAAATAAAATCCTGTCCCATACCACTCATGGTTAATTTATGCCCATTTCCATCCCACTCTGGGTAAAAATGAGTTCCAGTCCTGAAAAAAATTAATTCTCAAGTGGCTACCTGTAGCCCTATATATAGGGCCTAGTGACTGATTCCAATATTGTAGACACCTGTGATGCGAATAAGTGGACACTGTTTGACCTATCACTTCCCACTGGTCACATTTTTTCAGTGTTTTGTAGGGGCCCCATAATTTTTGTGTGGGTTTTTTTTAATAGTTTTTTTAAAAAAGCATTCTATTGTAAAACAATTTTTGACTGCCATTTTTTTTATTTTTGCAATTTAATATTGACCATTGTGGTTTTTCTTTCATTATATGAGGAGTACCAACAATTTGAATCCCTGAGGTTCAGGGCCATAGCTTAGCAACAACAAAACTGATGACATTACATGCAGTGTCAACTAGTGTTACACCGATACCGATACCAATATCGGAAATATCAGCACTAAAATAGTGGCATCGGTATCGGCAAGTACCAACAAATAAGGCACCGATACCATTTTGAGAGTCAAAAGTTTATTCAACTGTTGTCACGCATTCCAGGTAGGCAATAAAAAGTTCTACTGGATCCACTTTGTATTAGTCTTTTCCCTGCTTCACAAAGGTAGGCAGCAGCTTGACAAAGCCATGATGGCAATTATTTTACATCCAAGTAGTATGCGGTTCTTCATATATAAACACACATCAATTTCCAACAGATGGTATCGGTATCGGCCAATACTGCACAGCCAGGTATCAGGTATCGGTATTGGGGCCAAAAAATGGCATCAGCGCAACACTAGTGTTAACAATAGAAAAATGTGGAATTTAAACAGTTACCAAAACTATACTTGTAAATTTTCTGAGCAAATAATATAGATAAAAACCAACTACAAGCAGTTCAATATCTGGACTGGAGAAAAGAAATCACAGTAAATTGCCTTGGATCATATGCTGTTTGCCAACACTGCCAATCCACATCCCTCAAATTTTCCAACAATCTTAAAATCTCAACTCAACTTTATCTATAGAGCTCTTTAAAAAAAAAAACACACCTGCCACAAAGTGTTGTACATACTAAGGAAAAAAATGGTATAAAAACTACAAAACAAAACTGAATAAAACAAGTAAAATTCAATTAAATCCAAAAGCGAAATCAAGACACAAAAACGGTCTTATACTAGATTGAAAGCCAATGAATAAAAATAGGTTTTAAGATATGTTTTTTTAAAATGAACAGTGAGCAGAATTGACCTATGAGGAAGTGGAGCTCATTCCACAATTCTCGAAGCAAGAAAAAAAAAGCACTGTCCACTCTGAGTTTCGTCTGTACCTTGATACCTCCAGAAGCAGCATGTCAGCTGACCTGAGGCACCAAGTAGGAGCGTAAGGATGGAAAAGCTCAGGCAACTAAGGAGGGAAAATATGTTTGCTCTTATGGTCAGAAAGCCTGGCATGAAGATACTTAAGTCAGGGATATGATCCTGTAGCCACATGCTTCTGGGTAAAAAAACAAAAAACAAACCTTCCAGTTGCTGCTATGATTGCTAATAATAACCAAGTACCAGCAAAGTCCTTCCAGCTGCAACGTATCTATCAACAAAGGCAAAAGACATTGCGAAAAAAACCCTCAAAAAATGCAAACAAGGGAACTAATAAAGAAATATCTTAAAAAAGAATATCAGTGCAGCCACCTTCAGCAGTTAAAGTCTAGAATATATAATGAATTTATATAGCCTATGAGTGTCCCTTTCTAACATATATGAAAAAATATAATAGGTTTTTTTCATGATATTCTCATTTTTTTAGAGCTGTACTTAATCCATTACAGACTAAGTGATTTCCTACACTTATAAATGAAAATCAGCTGCTTTTCCTTAGAAACATATGAATTAATCTGACTGTATGATCTGGTAGAATTGTCTCTTTAAAGTGCCTTAAGATGACAGAGTGGTGCTATATACATTAATTTGAAAAATATTTATAATTAATACCTACCCCATAACAGATAGTTTTCGTTTATCCAAATAATACCTGCTTCCATCACAATGAATACATCTGTCCTGTTTACCAAATTTATTTTTATAGAGTGTGCATGCCTGTGGATGTGTAGCATCACTGAGGCATGCAAGGTGACTCAACAAAGAGCCGCAAGAGATTTTGAGAAATAAAAAGAGGGTGAGTAAAATTAAATTACAGGATGAACATTATCTAGAACTAGTTATACATTCAAACATGAGAAAGTAACAATATTGGAAAAAAAGAAACAAATCTCTTGCTAGAAATAGACAGCATAGATCTAGGTAGATTATGCTGATAGAATTTTTTTACCTTGTCTATAAAGATCCAGACTAATAACACTAAAAATATGTATTTTATTTATAGCCAACAGTGCTAGTAGAATAGGCGAATAGTAATCCAACCCAAGGTGCTCTACCATGCAGGTTGTACCACATATGTATAGGATGTAGTTTATTTAAATAAAATAACACTAATCCTATTTACATCTTAAGTAACCCAAAGTAACATAACAGGGAGCTATTTTCTCACATGACATTTTTTTTTTTTTTTACTTTCTTCTTCAAATAGTTCAACTGATTTATAGGTTTCTGACCAAAATCCAGATAATTGCTTCACTGTAATTATGAAAACATAATCCATGAATATTTTTAGCAGTGCAAACAACATTGATTGAAAAAAAGGTCTGTTTTTATAAATATTCAGAGCTTGGGCAAAATAAATAATTAATTACTTGGGAGAATACAACATTATTAGTTTTAATAATGCAGAACTTTGCTATATAACACTAAATATTTTCAGTTATTTTAGGATTCAAAATAACACAGACTCTAAACCTATTTACAATAAGCGTGTATTGTAAATCTTTAACTATTAAAATAAAGGGAATACATGCTTTTAATATAAAATAAACTAATTAAAAAAAAAAGGTATTTCCTGGATTTGCCTAAGTAAATAGGTAAAAGCCTTCACAAGATAACTACTCCATAAATGATCATGCTTGAGTTTAAAAGGTTCTATTACCTTAACTGATCAAGTTAGCAGCCTCTCATTTTTAAAACAAACACTAGACATATTCAGCTATCAAGGTAAAGATTTTTACCTATTTCTAAAGGTTCAAATTATTGGCATGTATAGGGAGATGTTTGTAGGATAAAGATTGAGTTAAGAACTCTAAAAAACATACATTATGAACGTTGGAATAATAATTAGCAATCATACATTACACTGAAGAGATGTATTTAGGAGTAATAGACTGAATGATTGTGATATTAATTCTCATCAAATAAAGAATTAAGAAATTAACTGAACCGCCCTATGATATTAAATTATACGAAGTTTGGTAATTTCCCTGGATATTTTTATTTATTTTTTTTAGATCATGTCTCTCACAGTGGACATGCACCTATGATGACCCCTCCATGATTTCTAAGTGGAAGAACTTGCAAAATAGCAGGGTGTTCAAATAGTTATTTTTCCTCACTGTAGGTTTTATAAGCATATTTTTAAGATGCATGCATGACCTAAGAAAACAATTTGAGTCTCATGGTTTTGGTTCTATGTTAGTTTTACCTTTGAGTTTTTATTGGTTTTATTTACATTTTGTTTTTCTAGTTATTTTTTTTTGTATTTGAGTTCTTATGTATTTCTTTTTTGCCCTCTGTTACCCTCTTGTGTCGGTCTCCTAGCTTCCTTTGTTCCCACCTGCTCCCAACCTGCTGATTAGTCTGGTCTTTGGCTACGTTCACACTTCAAGCTTTGATGCTCAATTACGATTGTTTTGTGAAATGCGATTTATTTGCATTGCCGTTCACATTTCCAAATATATGCGACTTGTATGTAATCTATTGTGTGAACTGCATTCATACAACGCAAGTGTCCCGCATGCGCAGTAGAGGATGTAATGACGTCACAAGCAAGGGTGCTCTGTGTTAACAGAAATAAACATGGATGGTAGTGCTGGAGCGCATCTAGTGATATTTCCCAACCATAAAAACACAATCTTTTCAAGATGGTTAAACATAAATACTGCTGTCCGCATCATCGTCTGCCATGGTTGTTTTTTTTTAACACTTTTTCATAGCAAGACCCAGAATAGTGACCTTTGTCGGGTACTAATGGCGTTCAGTTCGGATGAATGCAACTTGGCTGTTCAGACACAGGTCGCATTTGAAAAGATCAGATTCGTATCGGATTCAGGACCACATAGCCAAGTTGCTATTCATAGCAACTTTTACATCAAAATGATTTAATTTTCAAAATTACTACATAAACAGAATGTCTAAAGTGGTTAAATAAGTGTTGTATACATTTTGACGGGTCCTATAAATATTTACTTCTAATTAATGTGGCAACTTTAATGCAAAAGGATTCTGAATCAAAAGGAATAATAAGATTAGGTCACAGAACTCATGGGTTACCAGATCCTTGTAGCACCACAATAGAGCTTAGACAGCTTCTTCTCGGCGTTACATTTCTCAGATTTAAACTAAAAACAAGTCTAGTTTGAGTCTTGCAGCTGGCCTAAAGAAACAAAGGTGCTCAGGAGCCACCCTTTAAATGCAAATTCTAACCAATGTTAGCAATCTGGCAGCTAGCTGAGTGACAGTATAGAAAAAAAGTGAATGAATGCTTATAATCAACTATCTGATTGTAAGGTGTTAAACCTGCAGCTATCACTCTTTAAATAATCACTTTTTTTAGTCACAAACACTTAATTCACAGTAATCATCATGTATGTAGTAAAGTCAGATATTCCTTTGTGCAATTTTGCACTGCGTCTATTAAGTTTCTACATTTATCAACTTCCAGGAAGGGACAATGGGGGAACAGCCTATGCTATATCCAAAACATGTTCAGGTATTCTAATATCACGTCCTGTTTTGCTGATATGTAGGCTTGTCATGTACATAAATGAAAGAAGAATTTAACAAACTTATCATTTCAGGCAACACTGCATGTTTTACCTTGCTAAAAACAAAAGCTACTTTAACTGAACATGAAAGCAAAGTTCCCCAAAGCCTCTTGTGAATGATGTAAGATGTAGCAACTTGTGCAATAATATAGAGGACAGCAGTAACATAACTTCTAATTAATAAAAACTCTATAGCCTAGGTCATATTGAAAACCAAGCTAATAAGAAAATATTCATCATGGTTTTATTTTTCCTGCCTTTCTTCCCTTCTTCATTCAGATAAAAGCTCTTTGTTGCTCCTTTGTATGCATACATACACAGACATTTGCCTACCCATGCTTAAATGTAATACTGTTTAATTTTTGTCCCAGTGAGTGTCTCTATAGGAATGTTTGTATAGGGTCTGCAGACTTTAGAGTTTGCAAACAACACCAACATGGACATTGGCTCCAAATGTTTTGGGTTTATTTTTTAGCTCCGAAAAAGTATTTGTTTCCTATTTTTGGTTTGGTTATCCTTCTTTAGGTTTGGTTATCCTTCTTTAGGTTTGGTTATCCTGCCCTAGACACATCAAATTAATAAAGAAAATTGACCTTCTTATTTAAATTCAAATGACTGATTGGATCTGTCAGAAGTTTTAATCTGTGTAAAAAAGGAAACTACGATTCCGACTAAAATACACAAACTATATAGCAAAAGCATAAACATAATTCCATATTGTTCACTGAAATCATATTTACATACTTTTTAAATCATCTTCAAAGTGCCTGCTTTTAGCTTTCCATGATTCTCAGTGGACATCATCCCTCCACACTCCTCCCATCTATTCCCTTTCTATTCTTGGCCACTTTCCATCAATACAATTTAAACGGTTAAACACGTTATGGCTTCAGACTGACAGAGGGAAAAACAAAAACAGAATAGGAACACCAGAGAAGGAGAAAAAGGAAGCGGGTGTGGGAAATTATCAGCTTGACATTGACACAAAGGGCTCATGCAAACAGACATATGCAGCGACAAACAGCCTCATTTGCAAAAGCATGAAGACTGCTCCATTATGCTAACCTTTACACAAGCACACACATTCATATCTCAATACCTCATTCCCCTGAGGAGAGTACACTGAATAGATTTCTGATAACAAGAATATTGCAATTGAAGTCATCAGTGAAACTGTGCAGGTGGTAGGCGTTCAGTTGTAAGGGGAAGGAAATCTGCAAGGAAACCTCAACATGTTCAACTGGAGCTTATTCACTGCCTGTAGAACAACCCGTCTAGATTTCTCTTTAAAGCTGAGCCACATCTGTGCCATTATTGTCCCGGAGGGACAACACTGTGGTGCATCTTTAGCTGCTGCCCAATCACCCTGAGAAGAACACGGCAGCAGCATGGTGGCCAGGTGGAGGCTACAGAGCGGACTACATTCAAGGCAAGCCTCCCTCTGTGGCAACATACTTCTCTCTTCTTATCGAAAGTGAAGGATAAAAAAAAGACACATTTGTCTCACAGCCAATGTCAGATGAAGGATGAATTGGTGAAATGGTTCACTAAACTAAAAGCTTCTATGTCAGGCTTTACATTTGTTTTCATATTTCAAGGTATAGACAAAGAGGATCAGTAAGAAAGGAAAGAAACAAAAAACTTGAACAGTAACTGTATCTGTTTTATAAAGTTTTCATGTAAATACTTTTTTTTTCTAGATGAACTCCTTTGCAACATTTTTTTGTTAGCTTTTTGCATATTTGTAGTTGTAGTGCCTATTTGTACCTTTCAAAATCTACAATTTAAGCTATATTGTCAAAGTATGCACAACAAACTTATTCTAATATCATGATGTTGCCGTTTTCTGCTGCATAGAGGACACTAATTGGTTTTAACATTATTATTTTTCCAGTCAATATTCTATTTATAATATACTAGAAGATGTTGTTCTTAAATACAGCATCTAAAACGCTGCCTGTTTGGAGAAAATTAAACCTCTGACAATCAATACAATGTCTTTATGTTAACCTAATAGAAACGACCATAATGTGTTTCTTACAAAAAAAGAAATAAATAAAATACAGTATTACTGTTGTTACAACCAACAAACACTATTTGAGCCAAGCTGCACAAAGTGAGACTTTTTGTCACCTTCTTTTGTACTATACAGTAGCATTGAAATAGAAACTGTATTAATTTGTAAAAAGGAAAGACATTTAAAGAAGTTACACATGCCTAAGTTATGTGTTCTCTTTCATTAGCAGAATTAACCTGCATTATATTTGCACCCTTCAGGTTTAAAAAAAAATATTGCAGCACAACTTAATAATGAAAATTAACCTTAAAACAAGATGACATAGTGATGTCAACAAACTAATGATGACTCTACTCTGCCACAACTACACAAAAAAGATTTCTGAGGAATTGTATGACCTGATATTTACACCTGATTAAACAGACTGACATTTTTTTTGAATAATGTAAGATGAATGTAAACAGATCGTTTGATGAATTGGGTCTTCAGTAGCTCAGAAGAGTGAAGAAACACAATGTCACATCCTAAGAGCATCTAAGCCAATTATTTAATTTACGATTAAAATTAATAGCAGCAACAAAAGTTTAGATACCATCTGCATGTAATTGTGTTTATACTTCAAATTAATCTAGCATTAAATGTATTGTTTTGGGCGAATAATCCAATACTCATAAGTCTTAAAGTCATGGTGACAGGAAGAACACCAAAAGTGTTTTAGATGCTACAAAGCATGAATTATAATGGCCAGAGGAAGATCAGCACAAATCTGTAAGATAACCTTTTATAGACTGCAAAAGACAAATGGTGGGAGTTCACCTATCAACATAGGTGACCTTAAACACAACATCAGATGTGTAAAGAAAGAGTTTAGATCAATGAGTATCTAACTATCTATCCTTGCTAGATCAGTATTCCAGATCTAAAACAATCACTTAATCTGTGGGAATACTTAGAACTGCAGATATCTTTCTGTAGTCTGATAGAGCCGATGGAAAAGTCTCAAGTGTAAATAATTATTTTGCAAATCTTCAAACTTCTCTTTGATTGATTTAGTTCAAAAAAGCTGGATTTGACAAACAATGCACAACTGAAACATGGAAAGTTTATATTTTTCAATAGCTTATATTAGTTTTGCTTCTGCAGCCCTGTCCAATGAGAGAGAAGATATAATAAAGAAGCCTAGGTCTTTGTTTCTTCTTGTATTTTCTCTCTTGTAAAGGACTGAGAATGAAAAAGAATATAACTAAAGCTAAATAAGGGAAGTCTGAAAGAGTGGGATTTTTTTGTCAAAGTGTTTTTACTCACATTTGTGTAGTGTGTGTTCTCAAAGTTCTCTCTGCACGCTCTAACCCCGAAACAGTGAAAGGCCCTCAGGACTCTGAAAACCCCACATGCATCCTGGACACCAGCTGACACCAGCTACCCCAGGCAGACACTTAGTTTAGGATCTTTCATGTGTATCAGGCAAATCTCAAATCTAATTAAGAGTAAATTAAACATTTCTATTATATCAAATAATACCCAACAGCCTTGCTGGGTAACCCTGTTGGAAATATATATTTCCCTACTACCTAGGTTCATAATTCATCGGTTGATCATAAATTACTATTTAAAAGTGAAACACTGACACATTAGTATTGGGCTGTGGGTAAAGTGTTGCACTGGAAGATCGTGAGGTTTGGTACAGCGACGGAGAATTAAAAAAGAAAGGAAATAGGATAAAGTAGGAGAGAGGAAATGAAAACCTAGGGGTGTGTCATGACAGACATTGAGCTTTTCAAATCATTGATATTCACTCCTAAAGACCTTGACAAGTTCTACAGTGTGTTTATGTGTGTCTCTGTATGTAGATGCTGACGCTTTTTCTCTTTCAGTGTCGTATTGGAAGGAAGATCCTGTCTGTGCATTGCTCTGTCTCACCATCTGTTCCTTCATAGACTGCTCTTACCTCCTCTTATAATATCCTGTTCTGTTTCATATGTGGAGTTGGGGTGCATGCATCTTATATTGGGATTATTTTAAAAAAAAAAATTTCTCCTTCCTTTCTTTCATTCCTCATCCCTCCATCCTGCTATTTTTGTGTCCTGCTCAGTTACTCGGGAAAAGTCAGGTTACATGTTTACAACTGATGCAGTAGTGCTCCTTCACTCAAGCATCCATTCTTGGCATTAGAACAAACCACAAATAGCTCTCCACCTTACTCATCCTGAGTGCCTTTCACAGTCACAATGGCCTCTGTGGGTTGAAACAGGAACCCTGAACAATATTGACACCACCCTTGTAGGCTACAACAATCAGCTGATCACTACTTTAACGCTTGTTTCCACACAGGTCTAGATTTACTCACAGATCAACTCAAATCTTTAAGCCCGGATAAAGGAAGTCCTCCTGTTCAATTATCCGTTAGACAAGAAGGGAGCTTGTGATTCTCTAAAAGAAAATAGTGGTGTATCCTGTCCAAGTTTAGCTACAGGACAACACAATAAAGCCAACAAGCTTGAGAGCCCATAACTGTCTGTTGTTTAGAGCTTGTATGTTCTAAATGTTGACTATGCAAGTGAAAAGCTTACTTTTCGGCTTTGTCATTACATGCTGATATTTCACATAACACAAAATACCAAATGTGGGGAAAAAAATATTTATTTCTACAAACAAACCTTTTTCATACCGACTCACTAGTCCACAGTATCATCATACCGTCACCATAATTTTTGACAGAAATGTGAATGGACTTGCTTAGTTAAATATGGAGCTAGAGTATTGCAATATTAACAAACTTACATATGTGATTCCCACATACAGGTACACAGGACAAGATTCATACACATGCACACAAAATCCATAAATGCATATAAGGGGCTGTAGCTATTAAACTCCGTAGAGTGCTTTTTTACTTTTAAATTCTGTATATTTGGGAATTTTACTTCTACTCTCAAACTTAAGAATAAAATCCCTTTATCAACTTCCTAAAGTCTACGAATCAGTCCTACTGCTCCAGATATTTGAGAGTCTAAGTGTCTTAAGTACGTAGGAGTTGCCACTGGAGGAAGGTATTGAGGCAAGAGAGATGTACACGGACATTCAGGGAGCTGAAGCAACCCTGCCCAGCTCACCAAACACTGATGCTTGGTCTGCATCTTAATATATGATGTGAGGGGTACTCCCTGCACATCACATAAGCCACTTTCACACTGAAAACCTGGGTTCTTCAAAACCGGCTCAACCCGCTATCGGCTTTTGGCTCTTTTCCCATTTGACCTAAAAGCCAACTCTGACCCCCTGACAAGATTGTTGCACATGCTTTTTACATGGGTATTTATATAGATGGATATTTATATAGATAGTTATTGCACAGGGTGTTAAGTATAGAAAAATAGATCATTGCACAGGGTATAAAATAGCAATTACGCATTATAAATTGTACAAGTTATTGCAGTTTTACTGCTGCATTGTAGTGTCTGGTTGCAGCAGGAATGAATGACATGCGGTAGCGCTCCTTTTTACAAACAGGGTGTCAAAGTCTTCCACAAAAGGAGCTGCTCAGCTCCACGTTGCAGAGGGTGGAAGGTGTTGACCATGATGGGTGGAACTCCTGATGACAAGCTGCATGGCCACTATCCCCCACCACTGCATGTCCGATGACAGCATCACGGAGGACAAGCGTTGCTGATGTCAACAGTGTGACGGAAATCAGGGAAATAAATAATGGAGAGTAACATGTACTGGAGCCAGAGCGTAGTCAGGATTCTTTATTGTTCCGCTCTTTTATCTATCCGAATCCCTCTCACTTGCGCTGCGCCAAGTTTATCGAATGTAAACAGTTGTTTCAGCTTGTTAGATCAGAAGCGTCTGGTCTAACCCAGGTAGACACGTGAGCAGTTCCAACTGTCACTAAAGAGTGATGGTTCCTGGGTTTAAACTAGACAGGAGGGTTGGAACTCTTCAGACTAGTCTTGTCTTGATACTGGTCTCAACCTGTTTTTTTAAGGTCTTGGGCTCGGACTTGGTTTCAAATCATTATTATATATATATATATATATATATATATATATATATATATATATATATATAATTTTATGCATTTTCCATCACCGCAGGGTACACCCTGGACAAGTTGCCAGTCTGTTGCCAGTGCAACACAGAGATAAACAGGACCACCAACCATGCACCTACAATTACATCTAAGGAGAATTTAGAGAAGCCAATTAACCTAACAGTCATGTTTATGGACGGTGGGAGAAAGCTAGAGTGCCCAGAGAGAACCCACACATGCAAAAGGAGAACACACAAACTCCATGCAGAAAGATGCTGGGCCGGGAATAAACCCGCAACCTTCTTGCTGCAAGGCAGCAGTGCTACCCACTTAAACAGAGTTCACTGATGAATCAAACTCTTACCAAACCCGGAGAGGAGGAATGTGCAACCATTTTCCTATCCACAAACCTAAAAATCGTGCTCTTTTTTTTCTCGTTTTTCAAAAAGAAAAAAGGGTACTCCAGCTTAAGCCAGCACAGCCATTTTGACTTTCTTTCCACCTCTAGTTGACATGCTGACGTCATACATGTCACTGCATTTCTTTGGTCCGAAATGTTTCTGTATCGAGGTAAACCAGCCCCTAAACACTTCCCCTGATGACTAACCTTCTCTTTGCACGTTCCCTCGGAGGATCCCCCACATTAAGGGCCGTCCCAAACCACGAAGTGATTAGGGCGAGCAGACACCTCACAGCTTAAGTGGTCTACATCAGTGAAGGCTTCCTGGGATTTGCCAGCAGGTAAAACAGTGACCTAATGATGGAGGTAACACATTAATTCAAATGTAAGTTATTCTGCTTTGCTGCATCTTCGTTAAACACTCAAAGAAAATCATAATCAAGGAAAAAGAAAAAATCATAATTAATTCCAAAAGAGAAGGGCCTCTTTAAAATATTTTATTTCACTGTATACAGCTATTTAAAGAAAGGAGCAAATGTTTGATTGCATGTCAACCTGCGCCACAGAGCTTTAGCCACTCACGTGGTGTCACTGTTTTGCCATAGAAACCATCCCATTGTCGCCGATACCCCCCACCTCACCTTCGATCAAAGTGCCTTCCACAGCTGCGAGTGTGACCTCATTGGGAGTGACACTTGATTGTTAGGGTTAGTGTCTAGGGGGCGGTTTGGGATTTGTTTTCTGGAGTTTGTGAATTGACAAATCTCGTGACAATTGATCTTGCTTGCAAGGTAATCAAAACATTGTTTTTCTGGGTTATTTCTTTTCTCTGAAAACTATTATTTTTTTCCAGAGAAAAGAATACATTGGCTAAAATAATATTTTTAGCCAATGTGTTTTGTTATCAGTTTTAAAAAGCATGACTGAGTCACGGTGTTTACTTTCATCGAGATGATGACAACCTCCTAAAGTGCTTTTTTTCATTCAAAACCACTGACAATAAGTCACACACTTCAACTTGTAACAGCATCGTAAAACTGACTGAGTTGAACAGGGCTAAAAATACTCAACACTGTTTTAAACAACAAATCTCTTTCCCTTTAAGTTTTTTCTTTATCTTACTGTCTCACCCTTTCTTCTTTTAGGTGAATCCATGATTGTTAATCATCTTGGTATTTGCCAGAGATGTGATAGAATTGAGACAAGTTTTGTTCACTGCTCTATTAAATTATTTTTTCTTAACAATTTTTCTAAAATCTTTTGAAATCTATTAAAGCTACAGAGTGTAACTTTTAGCGACATCTAGCGGTCAGACTGCAGACTGCAGCAACATGAACATCTCCCCCCCACCGCTTCTCACCCCCAACAGTACAGCGAGCGTTACGGGACAAAATGTTTTTCACGAGGTCCGCATCACCTACCTTCTCAAGTGATGAGGTTTGTTTACATAGATAATTTTACAGATAGTATTTCATTAGTCTGTGTAGCAGTGACGTGTGGTCAGGGGAGGCAGGTGAGGCAGTGCCTAACCAGCCATCATGGAAAGAAAGAAAATGTATAATCATAAAGTAATTTAAATTGTTATATTCATCTGGTGGTTTGTACTAAAAAATATTTATTTTTCATGTAGCTTCACCAATTTCGATTTTTATTTGTTCAAAATCGCTGCCGGTGAGGCAGCAGCGAGCTCTGCCTCACCTTGGATTGCGCAACCCCTTGCTCTGCGCTGGCAGCAAAGCGTAGAGAGCATGTTGCTGTACGGCGTCAATAAAATGGTTTAAACAAATTTTATATGTGAACTTATTTCTAATAATTTAGCTTATGTATATAATGTACAGTGCTTTTTGTCACCAACTGTTTTTGTGTAACGTGTTTCGTGTAATGAGCGATTATAAACGGCAGAGAACAGGTTCGAGGTGAGGCAGGCAGTTCTCTTGCCTCATGGCAGGGGGTGCTCAAGAGACATACAGCAGGAAAACATA
>NW_015151759.1:124943-127637 GCF_000732505.1 Cyprinodon variegatus
TACAGTGTGTAACTTTTAGCGACATCTAGCGGTCAGACTGCAGACTGCAGCAACATGAACATCTCCCCCCCACCGCTTCTCACCCCCAACAGTACGGCGAGCGTTACGGGACAAAATGTTTTTCACGAGGTCCGCATCACCTACCTTCTCAAGTGATGAGGTTTGTTTACATAGATAATTTTACAGATAGTATTTCATTAGTCTGTGTAGCAGTGACGTGTGGTCAGGGGAGGCAGGTGAGGCAGTGCCTAACCAGCCATCATGGAAAGAAAGAAAATGTATAATCATAAAGTAATTTAAATTGTTATATTCATCTGGTGGTTTGTACTAAAAAATATTTATTTTTCATGTAGCTTCACCAATTTCGATTTTTATTTGTTCAAAATCGCTGCCGGTGAGGCAGCAGCGAGCTCTGCCTCACCTTGGATTGCGCAACCCCTTGCTCTGCGCTGGCAGCAAAGCGTAGAGAGCATGTTGCTGTACGGCGTCAATAAAATGGTTTAAACAAATTTTATATGTGAACTTATTTCTAATAATTTAGCTTATGTATATAATGTACAGTGCTTTTTGTCACCAACTGTTTTTGTGTAACGTGTTTCGTGTAATGAGCGATTATAAACGGCAGAGAACAGGTTCGAGGTGAGGCAGGCAGTTCTCTTGCCTCATGGCAGGGGGTGCTCAAGAGACTGAAAACATACAGCAGGAACAGGACGGATCAAGGAAGTCTTTCTTCCCTGGCAGTGATCTCCATTGAGACAGAGAGACTTTTAAAACTGAAGGAAGATAAGGAGGACTTCTATCGCAAAGTGACGGATGTTTTTGTGCAGAAGGAGCAACGCATGGACTTCATTTATAAGTAAAGGTAAGACAGTAATAACATTTATTTTGTTTTGTTTTTTAGGGAAATGTGTGTTTTGTGAGCTACAGTTTGTATGTGTAAGGATGCAGAAGTGAAACATAACCTGTAAACTGCTGTCAATCTTTGCATCTATTTGCAAATCTGATTCTGATGACGTCAGTGCCTCACCAGCTATGAACCTCACCGCACGTCACTGCTGTGTAGGGTATAGATTTCAGGTAGACTTAAGATAATAAATATACCCGTTATTTTTTCTACATCCTTGTGACGTTTTGGCGATCGCGCAATCCCTAGCTTGTTGGCTCTGCGCTGCCGTAGCGCAAAGATGTCTGCCTCCATGGCTGCGAGACCCGCTCTTATGTAATTATAAATAACGAATTCTAAGGCAACGCAAATATTACAGTTAAGAGGCTGAGCTCATAGATGATGATAAATAACATAGTTATGTATAATATATTACATTTCTGACTGTATATCCCTGTAATTATTACACACTGTAGCTTTAAATGAAGAAATCACCATAAAATGTACAGTGATTTGGAAATGTTTTTCTACCATTTGCACCATTCTACCATTTTTTCCCCAACTAAAACATCAATGGTTTCCTTAAGATGTTATGTTACAAGCATAAATCATGACATAATTAAGTGGATCCCAAAATGTTCTTGCTGTAGTCAGCAACTCCCTGCATCTCTTTATCCCCTCCGGAGTCACAGCGGAGCCCTTGTCCACATCTATAAAAGAGTTCTTTTTGTCTAGACTGTCTTGGTTTGTTTACAGTTTGCCCCACTTTTTTTTATTTTAAGATGTTCCCTGAAGCATTGACAGAACAGCTGAGATTAAATTACACCAGGGTAAACAAAAGAGGTAAAAGTAATTTGTTATACAGTATTCTATTTTGGGATAACATATTTAAGGGATTAAAAATATAATGCATATCTTACTTTTCAGATTTAAAAAATTGAAAAAAATGTATCTTCTTTCTACTTGACTGTTTTGCAAAACTTTGTGTTGCTGTATGGAATAAAACCCAGATAAAATCATGTACTCTTTAATGTGAGATTCATCCCATTTGTATGCCTTCACACCACAAGCTCCTGCTGAGTCACGTTCTCGTGAACGCAGCACTTATCTTATTGCAAACAAAACAGTGTCATTAGGTGTAATTCAATTGATAATTATGTTTCAGTACAATTACAAGATCATTTTAACATCATTTTGGATACACACATTTGTCCTATTAGCTCCATTAGGGTCAACAGTAAGAGCGCTATCCAGGGTACTAAAGGAACTCCGGACTGCTGTGCTGAATCCAGACAGCCTTCAAACACACAGACATCATTATGGGAAGGGCACGAACATGAATGATGCTTGTAACATAGGGAAGGTCCCTATGCAAACTGAATTGGCAATAGGACACATCCTACAACATCTAGCTCCCCTAGCATCTACATTATAAAATATGATTATATTACAATAATTATATTATAAATTATCAATATCATCATCCCATTATAAAATATATATATGTGCTTTCAGTAACAGTCAAAAGCTAAATCATACTTGACTACATGCTGTCTGTGTTATTTTCAGAGTACATTCTATGTTAAGAAAAACAACAGGGGAGCCTATTGGAGTCAGTGGGGAAGCTGGTTCCCTGGGAGTGAAGTAGGCCCCCAATCCTTTTCTCCCCATCCCTGGACTCCTCCCTCTGCCTGCTCCATCACAGTGCCACACATGTAGGACTTTGGGTAAGGGGTTCGTTACTGGTGGGTCCTACCTCCTGATGACGTCCCCCACCCCAATCTTATTTTGCATTTTAGACACTTTCATTC
>NW_015151759.1:127835-143695 GCF_000732505.1 Cyprinodon variegatus
CTTATTGCCATATTGCCAGATAGGACACTGTGGGAAAAAAATATATATTGGAAAATATTACCTAAATTATTTTCTACCTATCTATCCTTCAAAGCATTTCAAATACATATGATGAAGAATTTAACACAATGCTTTCCAGGGTAAGAAAGTTTCTGCATGGATACCTTTTCAATCCATGTGACACTAAGTTTAACTGTTAATGGTCCTTTTGTTTTGTTCTAAAACTGAGCTGAGACTGAACTGACCTGACACCAGAACAAATGCCAATGATTTCTCAGAAGGTAGCCTTTACAGGGCAGAAATATAGCTCTGAGAAATGCTGACATTCAAACTTGGAGATCATCTTGAGGTCTTAATGAACTATATTTATTTATATTCATGTTTTTTTTCCTCATAGGGTTTTTCAACCCTGGTCTTCAAGGCAAACTTCCCTGCATGTTTTAAATGTTCCTCTGCTTTATCACACCTTATCAGATGACTGTTGTTCAGCAAAGGCCTTTTAATTTAAAAGCAGCTGTGCTAAAGCTGGGAAACAAGTGTGCCATCAAGATAATGTTTAAAAAAAGGACTTTTCTTTTAAGATTTTGAGACTTTTCAATGTTAAAGATTTACTGTTAATCTCAAGCACATTTTCAAAACCTAATTTTAAAAAATGCTCTTTGTTCACTGCAGATCATTGGACATCAAAAAGATGTTGATAGTGTTAAGAAACACAGACCTAAGCTCTTTTTATTGTACACCTTTTGCAGGGTTTGAAATTACAAAGCACGAAACTAGTGCTTACAGCTCACATTTTAAACAGGTGGATGTTAATGAAGAGAAGCCGAAAGTCTGGTTAATCAGTATTCTGTATTATTTTTAAGAATTTAATAAGGGAAAGAATAAATGTGTTTTCTATCTACATGCCACCCTCAGCTCATAACATATTTAGTAAGATCAATGTGTCTAGATAGGGATTAAAAAATATCTTGGACAATCAGAAACAGGTTCAGCCCATCGATCAGCCCAAATAAATATGTGTGGGATATTGTTGGCTTAATTAATTACACCCATACAACAATTACATACAAAGTCTTCCTCAAAAGTATACATGAATAAATGCATGAGCTTCTCATTCCAGAACAGTAGTTGTGTCACAAAGGGGGTGGAGGTTTGACAGGACCCAAATGCAGACTGAAGCTGAAGGAGTTTCTTGAAGTTGTATTAACCCACAGTTCAATAAAGGCAAAAATCTAAAACTTAAATCCACAAAAATCCAAAAATACTGTAGGCCAGGAATACTCAAAACAATAGGGCAAAGAAACGATGACAAACCAGCAAAGAGTGACTGAACAGGAGGTGAATAGGAGGAGAGACAAACAAAGACCAGGCTAATTAGCAGATTGGGAGCAGGTGTGAACAGAGGCAAAAAGGGAGCTGGGGAAAGGGAGACTGACACAAGAGGGAAAACAGAAAATATCCAAGAACTAAAATACAGAGATAAAACTAGAACAAAACCATGACAAGTTGGTCATCAAGGTTTTTTTCTTTATTTACTATGACCTATTTTTCATATATATGGAGAGTTCTGATCTTTTCTAGTAATTTCTTTTATTACTTTGTGAGCTTAAGCTTATTCACAGTGGGAGCAACAGGACAATGAACAAAGAACACTAGCAAATCCACCATGGAATTGTTTCAGAAACCTCTGACATTTGTAAATAGGCAAATAAACATCCACCTGTTTATTTGGAGCTACATAGATTGATATTTCAACAGTAAAAAAAAATCTACAAATAGCAGAGGATGAACATTCCCTAAAAAACAATATTTGTCAAATGTGTTTTTTAATCAAACCAAAGCCAATCTTTTAAGATTGCAGTATGGTTATAATGTCTTACCAGAGCTATTGCTCATATTGTGTTTTTTTGCACTTTCAGTGTCTACAGTACAGGAGCCAAATCATGATAAGGAAAGGAGTCAAGAACCTTACACAGAGAGCAATCTGTAATGCAGATCAGATCTCACTGACCTTCCACATCTTCTTTCGAGCGCAAAACATTGGAGTTTAAAGGAAGATGATTATAGGTGTTTTCTTATCAGAAATTCACAGTGGAAGTAGTCACCTGTTCCCAGAAACTGCAGTCTCTACTCAAGTGAACATCCATTACCTCAGTCACCTGATTCCAGAGAAAATGATGCCTTCAAAACAACAAAATTATAAAAAATGATAGCACAATTTTAGAAACTCGGACTTGGATGTCTTTATTGGCTGATAATATTTTACACAGATTTATGTTGTTTTTCTTATTGACCACACAAGGTAATAATAGGGGTTACCATAAGCAAGGTATAAATACAGTGCTGCAAAAAGCCAGCAATTCTGAAAACAAATACATTGTAGGGAGAAACACATATTTATCTTTTTTTTTTTTACTTTAAATTAGCTTCATATTCTGGATCTGTATTTTTTTACCTAGTCCTTCTCCTCTTTACCATCACTGTGCACACTCTCAGGAGACCAGTGTTACTTCAATGAGTTCACTTATTAAAAAATCCAATGTACATGTCTTTCTGTCTTCTGCTCTTTCCGTCTTCCTCTTATGAGGAACCCAATACTACGAGGCATAACATAGACATTGTCAAGTCTCTGCTACCTCTCCCGCTCTGAGCCGCTGTCTCCAATTATCTATTTCTGTCTTCTCCACCAGCCCGCCGCCCCAACCATAGCTGCCAGTAACATATACTGCCCACACTGTTGCTGCAGCAGTACACCTCTTTAGACCACCTGTACCAGAAAATCCTCACTATCAATTGTAAGAACTATAAACTAAAATCTACAGAATAAAATAATCAATTGACAGGAACAAGAGAAGTAAAGCAAACAAAGTGAATAGAATGATATCGTAAACTACAAATAAACACTTCTAAGAACGGTTATGCTAAAGCACTGGAACACAAACTGACCTGTATCTTTTCCTGACCTGTACAGGAAAAAAGCCTTTTTGCCCTGGAAGTTGCCCCAGTACACTTTAGTTATATATAATCTGGTTATATACTAGTCTAGTTATTTACAGATGTGTATTTGATCCTGTTTATTCCAAGCATGAACTGTGGGCAGACACAGGGGCCATTTCAAGCAACCAAACTATTGCCTTAAGAAGTATTTTACTGCATCGGTGTTGAAAACTTAAAGTCGGTATATCAAAGACATTAAGTCACCAGTAATGATAACAGTGATCAGTAGATTTTAAGGCACAATCAGGGTGGAAGAGTTTTTTTGTTTGTTTCGTTTTTGTACTCTGGATGTGATGCTTTGAACAGGTTAGAGAGATATTTAATTTCACATTTTATTATATTAAGTTCCTTTCCTCATATTGTGCTCCTTAAGCAACATTATAAAGATGAATAATAAACTTAATAAGTAACCTCCAAAGGGATTTTTTTTAAGGGACTGATACCATGTTGTTGATCAGCTGACAGCCCAATAAATTGTTACCACGTTTATTTGTATGTACATTTGACTCCTAATATAATAGCTTAGGTTAGATTTTAATAGCCATATTACTATATGTTCAACATGAGATAATTGAAACACGCCTACTGTACCTCTATCAAACTGAAGGCCTTTCAAGAATAATAGCACCTTAAAAAAAAGTTGATCCAGCATGATTATATTGTATGTCTGTCTGGTTGTTCTAAAAAACAAGAGAACTTGTCCCATAAAGCAAATTCTAAAAGAAAAGAAAAAAGCGTATAGCATAAAGTAAATTCTAAAAGTAAAAGCACAGGTTTGATAGAACATTTTCATTTTTTGTCCTGCAAAAATCAACATTCCACAGTAAAACATTGCTTCATTCTCATCATATTGGGGCACACTTTTCATATGAAACAGTTTTTTAAATAAAAAGTCTTTTTTAGATATGCTAAGATGGATAAAATCAACTAACACTTTGTCCTCATCCAGTCAGAATGTAGATACTGTGATGAAACTAATATCTGTGGGTGCTAACTTTTAACAATCACACTCAAGATAATTGGCTTGTCAAAAAAAAAGCAATATCTTGGTGTATTTTCAGTAAGCTGCCCACAGAGCTGACCTGGTTTCATTGACTCTCTGACTGAGACTCATCACTGCAAAGGTCTCATGGACACGAGCAGAGTAGTTTCTCCTAGTGTCATTTGGGAGACCTGAAAAAGAGCCATTTGGCAGACTTCATGGCGTCTAAATGACAGTCTGAGGTTTAAATGCCTGGGTTTCCAAAATAAACTGTGAACACAGCTAGTTAGAACAGCATCCGTCTTTATAATTAGTTTAGTGGCAAAACCAAGTTGTTGTTTTTTTATGTGTAGGTAGCAAAAGAGCTGTAAAAATATTTTTGTGATTGCATAACACAGCTCACGAATTCTAATTAACCAGCAAAGCTGGATGAAACAGTGACATAAAACATGGGCTGATTTAAAGGGGAACACCGTTTTTTTTCACATTGGGTCCTTGATTTTACGTTGATACATCATGTTCTACTCACCCATATGAGTTTTGTGTCATTTGGAGCTGTTCTGAAGATATTCCGTTAGGTTATATCCAAGTAACATCTTCCTATGGGCAACGACTTGAAGGCACAAACTAAACTGTTCATAATTTATCATTTATGGTACGCCAGCATTCATAACATGTAGGCGAATCACTGTCCCCCAGATATCAATTCCATTGGGACCAAGTAGCACTGGACAGCGAAAAAATGCAAGAGGAGGGAGTTTTGTGTCGGAGGTTGTGGCTTAGTCTCCTCCATCATAAATGTTTTATTTAGAGGAGGAAAATGGGGACCAAGATGTTTTGGAAGAGGACGCCAGGGCGGCAGAAGCTTGGTTTGGTGTAGAAGGCTTACAGCCGTACATGTTTGACCCCTTGCCTTGCAACGCTGCCAGTTCTGTTAGCTCTACACCTGCCGAAGACACAGACGTCTATTCCCGTGAACACTGGGATGTAACTCAATAGTAAAGTAAATTATTCTTATTTTTTATTTCAACCGTTGCATATATTAGCTTCGGCATATGAATCAAGATGCTATGACCGAACAACTTTGATTGACAGATGACCTTTCATATATGATTGGCCGAATTAAGGTGTACAAACTGACGTATAACTAACTGGCCTGCATAAAATAACAAACGAAAAAAAAACACAGATTTTAAGACAGGATTTTTTTAATATAGAAATTTTATACATTTTGGGACACTATAGTCTGATAAAGAGAATGATTTGACATTTAAAAATAATTTCCCTACGACTTTAAAAAGATCGACAGACTACGTGTAGGAAAACTGTTTGTTTTGGAAGATGTAGGAATGTTTTTCAACATTTCCCTTTTTATTGTTGAGGAAGTTTTGTGAAATTGCAAGCATCACAATCAAGCAAGATGGAATCCATGATGCCACACTTAAGAAGCGGCAGAATGATTGGAGAAGGGTCTAAACATGTGGAACCTGTTCTCTACTAAGAATTTAATGATGTCCATGGTGTAACAATTAATAAAACTATTGCCGTAGCAAGAGGTTGGTAAAGGGTTTGGAGATTTTATTTTCTTGAAAAGGCCAAAGGAACATGCAGAACTCTTTCATTACGAAGCTTTTTGTCTGATCATTTATTTCAAACTTCCACATAAAAAAAAAATGGTGTGATGTCTTCATGCTAAAGATACATTTATTTATCAAGTCTTTCTTGCCAGACAGAAGACAACCTCTTTCCAGCTCTATGATACATCGAGCATTTTCTTTGGCTCTATCAGTTTGACTTCTAAAGTGGGTCTATATTTTGATGGGATCTTCTATCATACTCATCTTTGACTATGAATATGTGCATAGATGATTTAAACAGAAGAGTATTTCTCCTTTCTAGTCCTTGCCCCCTGCTTCTCTCGAGACTGTGAAAGTGAATGCCTTGCGTCCCAACACAGTGGCTCATGGTTTAGCAGGGAATAAAAATACCTTTGTTTCCAATTTTGGTAATTACTGCTCTGTCTCTCTTTCCTCTTGCCCAGTTTGTCTCAAACCACTAATAAGATTCCAGTCCATTAGATTATAAATTAATTACACAATTCAAGCTGAATTTGTATGCCGCTAATATTAGACAGTTATCTCTGACAGCTTATTTGCCAGCTTCCTAATTAGTGTCTTTGGCACCATGCTATAAGGTTTTGTGATACCTGACACTCTTTTTATCCAGCACCAACAAGTTAAATGTTGCACAAAAAATAGTATGCACCTGTGTTATTGTCATGTGAAGGCAACACTACAGCCCAAAACTTTAATTTCTATCCTCTTTTTTATCATATGGATGGGTTAATTTGACTTACAGTTTAGATGAAATACTTTAGAAGGAAGACAATATATTATTAGCCAGTTAGTTTATAAATCCGGTGTGTACAATTATGGTTAACCAACAATTGTGTAAACATTTACATAAAAGATGTTTCAATCTTAAGCATCAGGCTAGGTTCACAAGAATGTATTTCTCTTTTATTTCTGGCTTTTGCTCTTGTTTTTACATAAAGGTATAGTAAATCGAATATTTGTTTCTTGACAACGATAAAGGCAGAGATTAATATAAATTGATTGACAAAAAGCTATTTGAAAAAAAATCATAGTAAGAGGGGGAAAATGTAGTTTCAAAGGCAAAGGCCTCCCTTTCTGATGGACAAATCACAGCTTAGCTACCTTTAAACTAAACTAAATGTAAGTTTTAATATTCAAGGTATTTGTTCATGCAAGCTCTCAGACAGCTGTGTATGATAGATGGAGAAGATTCCCAACTGTTCTGAACTGTTAATGGTTCTTTTTTCTTTAGAAATTCATGCAAACAGCCATGATTCAGCCAAGAGTACTGCCATCAATCCCATCTTCTAAAGGTGCATTCATATAGCTGATCCAGGGATCAGTTCAGGGAAGAGTTGAATCAAGAGAGTTCACATCGGTTTGCTTTCACACAGGCATTTTGAGACCAGGCCAAGCAATGTCACCCATTTCTAATGGCTTCTTTCAAGGGCTATTTTTTTTTCCAGTCTTGAGAGACCAAGATAGAAAAAAAAGCACAAAGAAGAAAGACCATCTGCCTGACTTTCTGTTGCCATTGTTCTTTGGTGTTGAAAAGCAGAAGTGGATCTGCATGTTTTTACTACTTGCCCCATCCTATGCTTTAATTTGAGCTCTTAAAATAATTTATTTTTCCTCAACTCAAATTGGCTCATCTTACATCACATCTTTTTTTTTTTGGTTTGGGCATACTGGGACGGTTACACTTTCTGACTATAAGCAAACCGCTCAGGGGTCAAAATAAACATCTGCCACAGTATGGATTCAGGGTTGAAAGTTAAAAGCATTCCAAAGGATTCATGTGGAATCACTGCAAGGTAACGGTGTTTGAAAGCAAGTGTTTGCAACAGGTTTAAAAAAAAATAGCAACTGCTACTGCATTCCTCCCTAGTTAAATAACATCCAGAGTAGCGCTGATAAAAAAAAAATATATAATCATGTGTTTCTTTTATATTTAGCCACAATCACTTTTAACCCTTGCTAATTATCAAAATCGGTCCAGTATAACCTAAAAAAAAAGGACTGTACATTAGCTTTATGTCAGTTCGCAAAAAACACACAAACATGATGTCAAAGCTGTTTTTACAATTATTACCGCCTGGATGGGCTTATTCTTAAATACTGATCTTTTTCAGAATGTAATTCAAGCTGAGTTATTCTACCTTGATAAAAGATACTTGAAACATTGTCAAAACAAAAAGATGTTTCTATGTGGTTCAATAATTTTTCTCAAGAGACAAATACTTGGCAATACTTGTTTACAATGTAAAGTTTGTTCCTTAATAAAAAACAAAAGTGGAACTTTTTTGTATCAAAAGCTTGAAATTCGTCATTCTTCACCCAGGATAGGTTAATAATTGCATTGGGACATTAAAATTTTTAATTTGACATTGTTAGGGTTTGTGAAAGTTGTAGGGAAGCGGCTGTTCCAACCGTTGCATTTCCAAATTCTCCCGAGTTGTGCACGACTTTACACGAGTGAATAAAGTTAATGTGACTGGTCGTAGGATTGGTGGAAGGTTTGCAAGCAAGTCTGATTGTGGACGGTTTGTCGGAAGCGCCTTGCTAACCAGTTAGCAACTTAGTCCTAGTAGGTGGAACCTGACATGTAACTAACTGGCCTGCATAAGATAATGGAATAAAAACACAGATTTTAAGACAGGATTTTTTTTAGCAACAGAAATTTTCTAAATTTTGGGACAATATCGTCTGATAAATAGTAAATGTATATACATGTTTAGGCCAGAATGATTTGACATTAAAATATGACTTCCCTACGACTTTAAGCTTCTAAATTTCTCTTGATTTAAGTGACTATGTCAGTAACGAACTTTCCAAACGTCTGGCATATTCTAAGCTAATGAAAATATTTAATTCTAATATTTTCGATTTTTGATGACATGTTTGTCTCTTTCTCTGTATTACCCTTCAGATTTACACAGTACAATCCTATGGAAATGCTTACAGTAGACACAAGGGGGAAGCAACTATGCACAAGCCTAAGGTCCCCTCACTCAATGATTACCGGCCTGAAGCACTGACTCCCATCATGATGAAGTGCTTTGAAAGGCTAGTTAAAGAACACATCATCTGCAGTCTGCCGCCAACAATCACCCCGCTACCGTTTGCCTACCGACGGAACCGCTCCACTGAGGACCCCATCTCCTCTGCTCTTCATCTGATCCTAGCACACCTGGAGGAGAAGAACACCAACATGCAGATGCAGCTTTCAACACCCTCATCCCATAGCATCTGATAGGCAAACTGGAACAGTTGGGCTACAATACACCCCTCTGCAATTGGCTGCTAGACTTCCTCAAAGACAGACCTCAGATAGTTCGGGTTGGACAGAACACCTCTGATATCATCACCCTGAGTACAGGCTCCCCTCAGGGCATCCTGAGCCCCCTGCTGTTTACCTTGATGAGACACAACTGCGTCCCCAGGTTCAACACCAACCACACCGTGAGGTTCACAGACGAAACCACCATGGTGGGCTTCATCAGAGACGACAACAACTACAGACGACTACAGAGCACCACATTCTTTGGGGTGCACATCACAGACACCCTCATCTGGACTGTAAACAACACCTCACTGGTCAAAAGGGCACAAAAGCGCATGTACTTCCTGTTGAGGATGAGGAGAGCCCACCTGCCCCCACACATCCTCACCACCTTCAACAGAAGCACCATAGAGAGCGTTCTGACCAGCTGTCTCACTGTGTGGTGTGGAGACTGCAGTACCTCAGACTGAAAGAAAGTTAGGAAAGTAGTGAGAACAGCAGAGAGAATCATTGGGGCTCCCTCCATTAAAGACATTTCATCACAGTGCTGCATGTCCTGAGCTCGTAACATCATAAATGACCCCTCACACCCCCACCATGGACTGTTCTCCCTGCTGCCCTCGAGGAAGAGACTTCGAAGCATCTGATGCAGGTCAAGCAGATTCCGGAACAGTTTCTTCCCCACTGCTATTAGACTGTTGAATGTTGTATTAAAATTGGATTAAAAATGGGATTTAAAAAAAAAAATGCTGAATGTTGGAAACTCTAAATCATATATCAGTCTTATGTTTACATTTTATCACTGCTGCTTACATTTTATCACTACTGCACTTTAAAAAATTGAAATGTCTTGAGAGCTGTACTGTACTAAATTTCTGTTTGTATACATTCTGTGTGCACAAAATGACAAGAAAGCAAAACCTTGACAACAGTGACTTTAATCTTAGATATAGATCAAATATACTTTGTTGGTTGAGGAGCTTTCTCAAAATCAATTTCTAAACAAATGATCCCTTCCGAAAAACAGTAGAGTGCTCACTGACAGAGATAACTGAAAGTGAAACTTAAAGCTGGAGGCTGGGGTCTTACTTTCTACTAATGACCATGAGTTATTGATTGGATTCATTCTGACACTGTGACACTGGACAACCAATAAGCAGAAAGAATCCCCAAATTAAAGAAAATCCTGTTTTGATTTAGATTTTAAATTATAAAAAAGGCTTCCCCATTGAACAATATGAACATTTTTTAAATCGGCATTCTTTTTAAGGATAAGTAATAAAGTAGATTCCTGCAGGGGAATGTTTAACCTTCTTTTTGACTTGCATGACCCTTGTGCACTTCTCTCTTGCTTTGAGATATACAGTACTGTATAAACAAACATGCTGTCTCCTACAGGCTGATGGATGCAACATATACACAAACACAAAGTCACATTTCTTTACATCAAAATATTATTTGGAACATTACATGCACATCCTGCAAACATGCATGCTCTAAAAGCTAACAACACTTCCACTTTTTTCCAAAAAGCACAAAATCGGATTTTGAAGACTTTGCTTTAGATTGGGTTTAAACTGAGATAAAGGTTTAAAAGAAAAATAAAACAGAAGTTTTTAACTATGTGAGCAAATTTGTCACCCTAAAGCATAAGAAAAAATGACCACACACACTTAATTTGTTATGTTATCATGAAATCCTTTCTCCTTGCGGATGGTGACTCATCTTTTGTCCCTAGTGAACCCGTATCTGGCAATGAGGTCGTAAAACATTTCATATGATGCAATGTGCCACTTAACAAAGCACCACTTACCACATGGGGAGCACCTCACTAAAAACAGCCTACTTACAGCTGAATAAAGTAAACAGAAATAAGCCACCCATAGCTTGATATGGTAAATATGTGTTATGGTCTAATCTGTTTGTATTTATAATGAAAATCCCCTTAACTGGATGATCTGTCTCAACTTATTATGCATGTGTTTTCACAAGACATTTGTGGGATGTCAGTATTTCAGAACATTAGTATACACTGGATGTCAGTCATTAAAACTGGGTGTGGTGGACCTAAAATAATAAAAGCTTGTTTTCATATAAGTATATATAATGATACATATGCTGCATCAGGTCCCCAGAAATCTAGAAGTCAAATCTCATACAGCATCAGGTGTTTTTCAGTGACCTGGACCTCAGTTCAAAGCTTTCAAAGGAAATGGCACTGGGTGACTCCTGGAGATGCATCAAAAGCTATATTATTCATTAGGTAGGAGTGGGGGCTTGTGTCATAACCCACCGTCTGCTCTCTAAGTCTCCCCTCCCATTACACATCTCAGTCAGATGTAATAATAACACCTCATTGCAAAGGCTTCCCAACACTGTGACCTTGTGCTTACGTTCTCAACTCACCTCCCTGGAACAGACCCGGACAAAGCGTATCCAAAAAGAGCACAACAAGTGCCCAAGTGGCTGCCTCATACTATCCTGCCACCTTCAGTGGATACAAGCCTCCTACTCTGTGCTTCTCAGCGCGTTTTGGTGAAACACACGCTGAAACAATCACAGAGCATCAAAGCAATTACCATCAGCTTGCTGTGACACAAAAGGTGTAAGGAAAAAAAAAAAACATGCGTGCACCTGACATCAACATGGCCAACTCAAGGGCGTCTGGAAACCACCGCGAAAGCTTTGCGTCTGGAAACGATTTTAAATGATCCATCAATTTCATGATGAGATCTTTTGCTCACCTTTATTGCTGTCTTCTTCTCTGTTGAGATGCATGACTCGTTTTACCATCTACTCATTTAGACTATCAACTAACTAAGCTATGCGCTTTCCTAAAAGAGTTGTCGAGATGAACTCTTATTCCATGTATTTCTGCTCTCCTTGCCCGCCGGATGCCTTCTTCTGTTGGCACACGGAGACGCGCCTGCACTTGTGCGCTGTGCGTCCTCCTCTCTGTTCTCCTTCAGTTGGAGTAGGTACAGTCTAGGTGAGGTTTGGAGTCTGCGTTCTGGCTCTGTCCACTTTCTCTCTGAGTATGTTTATCGCCTGAGCCCGCATTTGCTCAAATGACTAGTCGGAGCAGAGGGGTTTAAAGGAGGAGACGGCAGGCAGACGGGCGGGGTGACGTTAGGTGTCGGTAGGGGGTCGTCTTCTCGGAGGCGAGGCGAGGAATCTGCACGTTCTTGGAGATTCTTACCGTTTTTATCTGAGGTCTTCATGGTGCAAGCAGACTTCTCTGGGAGCTCCTCAAAAATGAGCCTGACCTCATTTTTAACGGAATAAATTTGGGGTTTCCAGCGCGCGCACGTGTGCGCGTGGTTTGTTTTTATGAAGATGATTGTTACTCAGTTAAGTAGCTTTAGGGAAACGAAATATTTTAGTCCTGTGACAGTCCCTGCTGAAAATATTAGGAAAAGCCTAAAGCTGAAGCAGATGACAGGGACTCCTGTTTTCAGTCATCTACACCCTATATGCTGTTTCTATTTCTGAGAGGATGCCTTTACGCACAAGCTGTCCAAGTTGTGCTTTAGGTTTAATCTGTTGCTCACGTGTTGAGCCCGTATTGGTTTCATTGGAGTCATTTTACGAGCGTCTGTGCGCTTTTATTATTATTATTATTATTATTATGGCATTGCAGCCAATAGGCCCAAACAGCCGATATGGAGCATTTACTAACAGTTCACGTTCGCCTGGAGCCACGCGTTGAACGTGGCTCTCTGGCGATCTCTAGTGTTGCTCATAAATCAACTGCGCTCATCTTGGTTGTCAAGAAGCTTGGCCATCCAAAGAAGAAGATAATGAATTTTGAAAAAGGAGAAGTTATGCATTAAAGGAAATCGAATATTTTTATTATTTTTATTATTCATTATAGCAATAGGCCTTCAATGCAAAGATCCAAAATAATGCTATTTTAGATTTTTAAACAACATCAGTAGTAAAATGGATCCAGTAGTAAAAAAAAAAAAGGAAAAAAACAAATCTACATGTTATAAAACCTTTTTAAAGAATTAATTAATAGGTCACTTGGGTTGATTTCAGAACATCTGCAAGATGTGCGTGGAAAATTCAGTTATTTTCAGTTATTTCAAAAGCCTTATAAGTTAAGATTGAACATGATTATTTTCTTTTCTTTTTTTAAAAACAACTTTCATGTGGCAATACTTTTTTAAAGAAAGAGGAAATTCTATGTTGTTTTTTTTTATAATGGCATTTGATAAAAATTTCAAACACTGTTGACAAAGTTTTATAATCTTAGAGAGAAGAGACCTGTAACATTAACTATGAATCTTCAACTTATACTTTAGATATGATCAGCTATACAGCAGATAGAACCTTAGTTGATATAATATCTGCACGTTGCTCAAATAGAATTAAATGGATGTTTGTAACTAATGTGCATTGATGTTATTTTCATGAGATGATAGAGGAGCTGAATGCATGGAGAATTTTAACATTTAATGGTAAATATTTATACTTTGCATAGAGGATAGTAGTGTTGCACTATGTAATTTGTTGGCCCCGATACCTGGCTTTGCAGTATCGGCCGATACCATACTGATACCATCTGTTTGGAAAAAGGAAAAGGAAAAAGACTAATACAAAGTGAATCCAGTAGAACTTTATATTGCCTACCCGGAATGAGTGACAATAGTTGAATAAACTTTTGGCTCTCAAAATGATATTGGTGCCTTATTTGTTGGTACTTGCCTATACCGATACCACCATTTCAGTGCTGTTTTGGGGCCCCGCCCGATACTGGTAGCAGTATCGGTGCAAAACTAGAGGATAGAGAGGGTTGACAGTGCCTAGAATAATACAAACTTATGTGATGCACCTTGAATTATCACATTTATTTTACTTTCCTGGAACTTTAATTTCTTAATGCTTTTAATATATATAAACATTTAATCATCGATGCATAAGGCAGGCAAGAACATACAGAATACAACAATAGCAATAAAATCTTTAAGGCTCTTGGTTCAGTACTTCAAGCAAGACAAATATGAAGACAAATAGGTCATAAAGACGTAAAGTGTGGGTTTTAACTAAAATTTTGAGCTGTGAATGTGGAGTTTTGCAATGAATAATATTAAGTAGTCTGTATCACAAGGTCTTTCTTTTTGGGGATCTTCAAACAGAAAGAGCAACATAATGGGCTATAGTTTGGTTTACTCCTCTGGTCTATTATTTTCCTCATTAAGTTGTTAGTTTTCTACTTAAGAATGGGTCAGAGTTGCTAATTGCTATGTTAGGATTCAGTATGTTGTTAAAAAAAGACGAGATTTACATTTGTACTCCTATTTACTTGGTTTAGTTGGGTAGGGAAGTGAAGAGGCGGAACCTTTGTTTTGAGGCGTTTGTAGCTTCACGTTTGTTTACGGCGGACATTCTGTTTTCTCGTATGCACTTGCGCTTATAGAAAATACCAAAATTACAAATTTCCCTCCCAAAGTATTGATAGAGCACTAAACTACAAAATATAAACGGTTAAAAATGATTTTTTCTTTTCTGGTATAAATACATGCGTTTTTTTCTCTCGTTTTTTTTTTTTTTTTTGAAGAGAAAGTACTCGCAGAAGTCTCAGAAACAAAACGATTCAACCACTAGGAGGCAGTACAGATACAAAAAGAGATACAAAAAGAGTAAGCGTGCAATGCAAGACACATTGCCATAGTAATAATAAAAGATTAAAAGGCTGGTGATCAAAACTGTTTCCGATTCTTTTAAAACTGACAAGGAGCTGTGGTACGTTGTATTTCAAAATGTAGATCTTATTTACCCACAAATGATGAGAAGGTCAACAATCCACCAGTCTCCAATATATCACTGTTAAATATTAAGTTTTTATCCAACCAATCCTTAATGAATATTGTCTCAGGATAATATGATTCTGCTGTAGAATCGTAGAATTATGAGATGTCAAATTCTGATTAACTATTAGCTTTCAAAACTGCAGTATTTAAGAAATATAGATAATCAGCGGTGCTGTTGTTATTTTAAAACCATACAAACATGCCAGACCTAAAATCTACTACAATGAAAAAAACAATCATAAGATTTACTTAAAAAATATATTGTATTTGCATGCAAATGATTTAAGTAAAATTTAATGTTGCAATATTTAGTAACCCTCACTTGCCAGTACCAAGTAAATTTTACTTGCCATAAAACATAACAGTTGTGAGGTATTACGTTACATTTATTTAATTACATCCATGTTGCAAGTTAGATTTATTTAAACAAATTAAGTAAAGTGTACTTTTTTCATAGGCACAAACAGCACTTTACTCAAAATTTTAAGTAAATCTTATATCTCTGTAGTATTTGCTGTTGTGAAGTAATTAAGTAGATATTAATTTTTTTCCTGTTCTTGACATATTGATTTACTTTGTTGCATTATGTTACATTATTCACTAATATTAGGTAATCATTGCCAGTTTTCTTATGATAAATGTTACCAAATAAATTTAAGTAATCTATACATTTAATATACATTAAATAGCTTATTTTTAATTTTAAACAGTTTAACAAAGAAGTAAATACCCTATTGTAATAAATTGCCCAATCTTTCATGGGCCAACCAGAAATTTGACATTCTAACTTCCATCCATCCATTTTCTGTCACACATAATCCCTGCTGGGGGCGCGAGGGGTGCTGGTGCCTCTCTCCAGCTGTCAATGGGCGAGAGGCGGGGTGCAACCTGGACAGGTCAGCAGTCTATCGCAGGGCAACACAGAGACACACAGAACAAACAACCATTCACACACACCTAAGGACAATCTAGAGAAGCTAATTAACCTAACAGTCATGTTTTTGGACTGGGAGGAAGTACCAGGAGAGAACCCATGCAAGCACAGGGAGAACATGCATACTCCATGCAGAAACACCCTGGGCCAAGAATCGAACCTTCTTGCTGCAAGGCAGCAATGCTACCCATTGACCCACTGGGCAGCCCTCTAACTAGCTTCGTGCTTTTCAAATATGCAATAAAAAATGTAC
>NW_015151759.1:144117-152956 GCF_000732505.1 Cyprinodon variegatus
AATAAAAATAAGTAGTAAAGTAAAGTAAAAATATCAGAAAAATCTACTTGAGTACAGTAACGAAGTATTTGTACTTCATTACTTCCCATCTCTGAAAGCTACCCACTGCTACACACACAGGGAGAACACAGCACAGGGAGAACATGCATACTCCATGAAGAAACACCCAGGAATCGGACCTTTTGCTGCAAGGCAGCAGGGCTACCCATTGACCCACTGGGCAGCCCTCTAACTAGCTTCGTGCTTTTCAAATATGCAATAAAAAATGTACAACCCTCTGAAACTGAGAGTTTCGTTACAGAAATATACTCATATGTAAGGTCAAGAATATTTAACTTACACAAACATGCTCAAAACAACTTCTGGGTGAGGGTCAGAACACAAACAGCCACTTAATCTTTGAGCAGTGGTGTAAAGAGCCTCTATTTTAATGAAAAAAAGCATGTACAAATATAGCATTAATAGTAAAAGTGCATTATGTTGTACTGCATTAGAATTTGTACTGAAAAAAAAGATAAGGTTGGTATGATTTGTAAGCAACAAATACACAGTATTTCATATACACCACAGAATCAGTCCTTCTGTGAGCTACAGTGCGCATGCGCTGTGTATGCATTTCAAAATGTTACATTTCAGAGTAAAGTTTATGTAGTATTTCTGTAAATACTCTAATAGAGTTTACTGCACCAAAAAGTCACTTATTTCAGTGTAGTTGAAATATATATATATATATATATATATATATATATATATATATATATATATATATATATATATATCTTCCTACAAACAAATTCTTTGACATCATTCAGGCACATATTTCCACCAAGAGTTCCACCTTCTTTTGTAGATCACCAACATCTTGTTTGTTATTGTTTGTTTGTTCTTTTCTCTATTTGCTGCAATCTTCATCTATAACTCTCTCTGGAGATCTGTTTTAGTATCTAAATACTCAGTCTGCCAAACCATTTTAGCCATTAGCACAAACACTGCTTTCCAGATTGAGTCTATTTTGTCCTTGGGTGATTTGTCTCTTTTTGTCTTCTCAGGGTTAAAAGCTTTGTTGGTATGTTATCCAGCTTAATAGATTTTTCTTTCTGAAAATTTTTTTTCAACTTCCTCATTCACATCTCCTTCATCCAGGTAACTTAATTTTGATTAGTAATTGTGATTCATTCACTCACGATCATATAGAAGCTCACCCAGCTGAGATACAAATGCTTTTTGGTTTTAGGTTGTAATTCGTTATCTTCGAAGATATTTCATGTTGCGAAATGCACACAACGTTTAACTTTAAGGGCTACAATAAACATATTTTAATCTACTTACAGTATGCCACTATCTTTGAGCGGCTTCCAACATTTACTTCCTTTTTGTTACAGCTCTAATCTGTATCGCTCTGTCCCGCAACACCTGACCTACTTCTGGCTATTGTATTTTTAAATTATTTTTATGTTTGCATTTTGTGGCACTTTTATAAAATATAATGAATAATCTAGAACAGGGGTACTCAAGTCCAGCACTCATTAGCTACTCTCCTGCAACTTTTTGATGCACCGTTTTTAACACACCTGAATCAAATGAGAGGCTTGTTACTATGCTTCTGCTGAGCTAAAGCAGGGGATTGAGACTTTAGACTCAGGTGTGTTAGAGGAGAGGTGTACCTAAAGCCTCTGTCACATCTTGACGATTTAGACCAGTATGCCTGACATACGGAAAATCTGGCAAAAACGTTATGGGTAGGTTTTGTATAAGTTATGAGGATGCTGAAGTATGTTGCTACACGTCAACATACGGCAAGTACGCCATAATTATGCCATACGTGGGGTATAAGTTACAGGTAAGTTATCTGATCATTGACAAATGTTAAGTGTAAGTTACTCATAAGTCGTGGCGTCCAGCTTATTCAAAACCTATGATTAACTTCTCCAGACTTCATCTCCATCATAGGGTGAGCATGAAGGTGAATGTAATGGATCTGCCCTGCGTACGACCAGCAAACTTCCTAGCAGACATGTTGCTGAATCTGCTGCGACTGCAAACCTTCTTACGTTCTTTAATGCTGCCCATCAAAGACATCTTTTTATGCAGACGGGCAGCTCTGGGCACCTGAGGGGAGCAGCTTTAACTGATGACTAAAGTTAGGCTGTCGTTGGACATAAAATCTGAAATCGTTATGAATATTCTATGTATACGCCCAAAACTGAAAAATTACATAGAAAGTTCAGCGTATGCAAGCGTTACGGAAGATTCTGGGACGTCGGGCATACGCTGGCTAAATCAGCAATGTTTGACAGGGTCCTAAAAGTTACAGGATGGTAGCTCTTGAGGATTAGACTTGAGTACCCCTGATCTAAAGAAAGACAATGTCTACATTGGATAACTGCTGCACTTTAAGAAATAGAAATGTCAGGAGAGCTGTACAAAATGAAATTTCGTTTTGTATATACGCTGTGTATACAAAATGACAATAACGTTTTTCTAAGTCTCTAAGTCTGAAATGTAGTTAAACACAGAGCAATTATATGTTGCTGGACTGCTCTGAGCATGTCAGATGATGACAAGAAATATAACAGAATGTAAAATATATCAAATGCTATCAAAATTGTCAGCTTTTATATGATATAATTTAGCCTTGTTTGATGATTAAAAGATAGAAATAACTTATTTCAGTACCGTAATTACATTTATTATGGCGACCATGATGAATATGGGGTTGGTAATGTTTGTTAGTGATCCTGCCTCATGACAGATCATGTTGTGACTTCCTCAAACAAAATTTGGATGTTAAAGAAAGCACTTTATCTCGTCATTGCTCTATTACAATGTCTTGACATTGAAAAGGTTATGATTCAAGATTAAGTTATCTTTCTTTTTGCTGATGATGGTGCAGTGTGAAAGAGAGGAAGGAATACTGAGTTTATATTTAGGGAAGAACAAAATGCATTGAATGAAATTTTAGATTGGGCTTGAAAGAGGCTTTTTACAATTGCAGTGGATACATCTGCATATGTTTTCCTTGGAAATAAGAGAAAAGTAAGGGATCTAGGATTGGTTATATGATAAAAGCATGGAGAAGGTTGTGTCATTCAAATATTTGGGGGCATACTTTGATGAGAGAATGACAGAGTGCATTAGTAAAGTGGCGGATAAATGCAACAAGGTCATTATTATTTTGTGATGTATTTCAGGAGTTTTTGGACGACCATGTTAATGCTTTATCAATAAATGATTCGTTGTTGTTTAGATTATAGTTGTCTTGTGCATGGTAATGCAGACAGAACTAATCATGCTAAATTTGACATAGTAAGGCTGTAATCAAATTAGGCTGAAGCTTTAAAAAATGTGTTTTGGGGCAATCTGTACTTTTTCTGTACCATCTTTTCTCGTTGACTCACAGAAGACATTCCCTCAGTTAGTTGGGACATGTCTTGGTGAAGGGGAGGGGCATGCTGAGGAGGCTGATAGAGAGGAGCTGATAGTCAAGGGTGAGAGAAGGAAGACATTTTAAAATGGAAGTGAGATTGAGGTTCCAGAGTTTGTCCATAAAAAGGTAGCTCCTGTGACTGTCCGGCCATCAGATCCAATATGGGTACTCCCAAATATAGAGGTGGAATGGTCAGTAAAGAAGGTAGATACAAAGAAAGGTAAATGGACAGGCTGAGGTAATGGTAAGATAAATTACATTCCAACTTGTCATTTAAAGATTTTTACTAATAGATCTTTTGACCCAGTGGGTCAGAGACCTGCATTTGGTGGTTTAATCTCAGTGACGTTTCTGAGGCAGGGCAGATGGCTTACTGATGGAACAGCTGCTTTTATGTCTAAGATTTTAGTGATTCTATGGGCTTTTAAAGTGGGTGTGTGATGTAAAGCCAGGGAGTTGTGGTCATCTGTTCTTGTCACGCTTGACACCACTACTGAGCAGTTGGGTTTATTTGTTTTTTTTTTCCAGGATTAACAGAGAGGTTGGACCAGAGCACAATAGTTGGGACCAATCAAGTAATCAAGGTAAGACAAGCAGATGTTCTAAGCCAGGGAATCCAAGGTTGGGGAACAGCTTCTGGCAGGCAGAATAACTGGACTAACATAGAAAGAAAACAAGCAGGTTAGATTTTGCCAGACTAGTTCGGACTAAGCAAATGGCCTGAATGTGTTACCACCGGGGTAAGGCAAAAGTCTGACGCTGTGCAGTTGGTGGATCCGTACTTAAATGGCTGCAGCTGCTGATGACTCCCAGGTGTTTGGGTCAAAGCAGAGGAGCAGGTGTGACAGGTTTGACTCAGCCTCTGTTCTGTTGTCCCTGCATATCGGTCCCAAATTTATCCAAAAATAATCAATGAGATTCTTTTCACCATTTCTAGGGTGAAGAGGGGAGATATTTTTATGGGTTCCCTCTACTGTTGGGGTAATAAATAATGATTGCATTGACTTCTTTGCTAAAGAAGCATTGAAATGGTAAAATCAGTAGGTAGTTAGAAGTTTTAAGAAAATAGTTCTCAGTCAGTGGCAGAGGGAGCTGGATTCTGAGAAGACAAAAAGGCATTATTACATGATTGAAAAGCTCGTCAGTGGAGCAGAGATAACCTGGGAAAACAACTAAACAAGTTTACTTTGTCGAAAAAACAATCAAAGTGAAAGTTAAAGGCAGCTTTTCTTCTTGTTGTACTTCCCTATTTCTCAGATTTTAAAATGAAGACATCAGTTTTTCACCAGTCCTGCTGCTTGAGACCAATCTTTTTTAAGAAATAGAAAAAGAAGAAGAGCACAAACAGCAAAACTGCTCATTAATGAAAGGACAACATGATTATATGACAAGTCCTGCATTAGAGCAAACATTATTCTGTTCATGTAACTTGAAGTCTCTTACTAACTGTTTCCCCATGTCAGGATGCAGGTTTAACTGTGATGGAACAGGCTCCAGAACATGGCTCCAACTTTAACTATTCACCTCTGCAACAGTTACAACATAATGTTAGCTTAGCATGAACAGAGATGCCAATTCAAACAACCCTTATTAAAAAAAGAAGAAGGAAAAAAACAACAACAGGACAACATGACCATGTGTTTTTCTTGTCCTAAAATGACCCAAGATCCTTTGAGGCTACTAAAACCTCACAGGACTTTACAGTATAATAAAGTGCTGGGAAATGTATTCGCTCCGCATCAAATTTTTAAATTACTTTTCTCCTATGAAATCTTTCACTACCATTTAATAAAAAATCCAACTGTCAAACAATAATTAAAGACAAAATTCACCTAAATAAACAAGGTTGTCTGTAAAAAAAAAAAAAATTAATTATAAAGTAATCCCTCCTCTTTCTAAAGCACGTGACCTGTATTACCTGATTACCTGCATTTCAGTATTTCATGTATAAAAATCTTATTCAGGTAGAGCTTTGCTGTTACAAAAAGTAAAATATTAAACTAAAAGTCTACAATAAATACTTTGACCCTGTTTAGGTCATTTGCTATTTTATCAAAGACCTGTCCACTATTTAAACAAATATAAGTTTTAAGGTCAGTTTGAACTTTTCTGCAGATTTCCAAATAAAGAGTAAGCAATGATTTCTGTGATCAATCTTTTATAAGTACAAATAAAAAGAAGGAAAGAAAATCTGAAATGAGATCTCCAAAATGTGTCATGTACTTCTAGCCAATTTTGAGATATGTGTGACACCAAAATGAGAAAAAGTGTATTTCTCCTGTGTCTCAGTTTTTTCTGTGGAGCAATAAGATGTATTAAAGTTTGATTTAGTCTCCTTCCAAGTTTCAGAAAAGATCCCAACAAGCTCTAATATAATTTTCAGAATTCCTCAACTTTTGAGTCTCCTCATGATCCCAAGCAGAGAAATCAGAGAGCTCTCCCTATGATCTAAGCCAGTTCTCATCACGGCTTCATTATCCTTTTTTGGAAAGCATTTAACACATTATTATTCAAAGCTTTAAAAATGTATTAATAATGATAATTTAATGCCAACTATGAAACAAGGAGTCTTTACATTATTACCCAAAACCAAGAAAAGTCACATTAATAATCCGAGGCCAATAACTTTATTGAATGCAGATTAAAAATTATTCACCCTTATTTTTTCCAGTCAATTTGGGACAGATAGTGTGTGTTCAGGATTAATTAAGGACTGGTTTAGACATAACAATATTATGTTAGTTCTCGACTTCGTTTGTTGAAGAAAAATGAATTGTTTTATTTTTAGATTTCCACAAAGCTTTTGACACTCTAGAGCAGCCGTATTTTAACGTATTTTGGTTATTTTTTTATTTTCTTTAACAGATTACCTGTAATTGACAATATGCTTGTTTTGAGAGGCTGGGGACTAATTCATAGATGCAGTGATCCTGATTCAGCAGTGATATATTTCTAATATGACTCAACATATTTGAACATTGCATCCTCCAAAGCACAGCCTGCCTCACCTCAGTTAAGAAAGAGACTGTCATAGTCTTGTCGCTGATGGCTGGCTTATTACATTCACCTATCTAAACTGCCTGTTTGTTCATTACTGTTCCTCTGATCCACCTGTTTCCTGCTGCTATTTATGCTGCCTGTTTCCCTGCCATTGGCCCCAGATTATTCAAGCTGTGTGAGAGTAACTCTAGCTATCACATTCTGATTTTCTGATCCTGACCTGTTTCTGCTTTTGGGACCTCCGAATTTTGCTTTGCCATGGTTTTGCTCTGCTAGTCCGATCTGTTCTGGACTGATTCCTGGATTCTGCCGGTTTACGGAATTTGGACCTGTCTTCTGACCTTGGCTTGGACTCTCCTCTGGTACCTCTTTGGCTTTTTGGTCTTCCAGGCTGGAAACTAGATGGCAGTCAGAAGTCTGGGGATGCTCTGTTGCCTTAGGACCTAATTGATTCACTAAAAATGGTACATAAATGTTTCCATTCTCAAGAAAATCCCAGAGGAGAACACCTGACCATCGGTTTGTGACCTTATGATTAAAAACGTAGTTATCCAGCTCTTAGGAATCCAGTTTGTGCGGGTTGTGTTTTTTGTTGTTCTCTCCCTCCACCACCAGGTGGTGCCCTGTTCTCGTTGGTCCTCCCACACACTTGTGGCTGGTTGTGCTCATTACTTAGGACTATTTGAGCAGTGGACTGTCACTACCTCGATGCCAGAGTGTTTGCCAGTTTTGGATACTCTAGCCAAGTTGAGTTTTGCTGAGTCTAACTAAGTCTTTGTTTTCGCCGAGCCTAACCTTTTTTTTGTCTTTGCCTTTTTGGCAGGAAGCCTTCCTGCAAGCTGGATTTTTGGCCTTCTTCCCCTGGAAGGATTGTTTGAGTCTCACACTGAGCAGGGGATTAACCCCCACAAGTTCCGTTCAAGTCCTCCTGGATTCCCAAGTGACAGTCCGCTCAATAGCTCCTCAGTATCCAACCAAGTCTTAACATGTCCACCCTCCAACAAGTCTCTACCTCTAACTGCCACACTAACTGGATTCTGGGAGAAGAGGTCTTCTCAATCAATGTGAGTCCCGTTTTCTCTATCTCTCCAGCCATCGCTCAAAGTTCCCACGGATCCTGAACTAACCGCTGATACTTCCCTTCCCTCTTCCAGTTCTGGTTCTCTGAGTGGTTTACTGCATGTGGGTCAGATCTCTTAAGAAAATCATGACACCAGCAGAATGATGATTGAAAGCATACCAGCCATTCAGTATCTGAAGAACTAAAAAGGCAACATAAAGGATTAGAAACAGCCTTTACAGATTCTGATCATAGATCTCATTGAGATCCTGTGGCACGACCTTGTTTTAATTAGTGTCAAAAAGCAAAACAGAGCAAACCTGTAGGGAGGCAAATCTCCGCCTCTTGCCCGTAGACAGCTGGAGATAGGCACCAGCACCCCTCGCGACCCCACTCGGGATAAAGCGTGTCAGATAATGGATGGATGGATTGATGGATGGCTGACATCATCAACGCCTCACTTGGCTCTGGTGTGGTACCCTCCAGCTTCAAGCTGGCGGCCGTGACTCCAACACTCAAAAAGCCAGGCCTGGACCCAGATGACCCCAACAACTACCGTCCGATCTCTAACCTTCCGTTCCTGAGCAAGNTCTTGGAAAGAGCAGTGGCTGCTCAGCTACAACATCACATGTCCCACCATGAGCTCTTTGAACCTTTCCAATCGGGCTTTAGACCCCATCACAGCACCGAAACCGCCCTCATTAAAATAACAAACGACCTCCTGATTGCTGCAGATGACGGCCTTGTCTCCGTCCTCATCAGACCTCATCGGCCTCACCGACATTACTCTCTCATGGTTTCAGTCTTACCTCTCCAACCGTAAACAATATATCACTCTGCAAGACTCCTACTCATCAACTGCAATAGTTAACCATGGCGTTCCTCAGGGATCTGTCCTTGGTCCCCTCCTGTTTACTATCTACTTGCTCCCCCTCGGTCAGATCATCCGCAACCACGGACTCAGTTTCCACTGTCACGCAGACGACACCCAACTGTATGTCAGCACTACGCCCTCCTCACAACTCCCACAAATACAACTTAACAACTGTCTCCTTAATATCAAAACCTGGATGACCAACAACCTTCTGAAACTCAACACCCACAAGATCGAGCTCATGGTGGTGGCCCCAGCACCACTGCTCAGGAAGGTTGGAGACCTCACCTTGGTCATTGATGGCTGTCCCACCTCCCCATCGCCCAAAGTGCGGAACCTGGGTGTCATTTTGGACTCCACACTCTCACTCAGTTTCCACATCCAGAGCATCACTAAATCTGCCTTCTTTCACCTCCGTAACCTTTCAAGACTCCGCCCTCCCCTTACCGACTCAGTCACCGAAACTCTCATTCACTCG
>NW_015151759.1:156824-160408 GCF_000732505.1 Cyprinodon variegatus
ACCCTTCCTAACCCCCTCCCTGTCCCTACCCCCCTTACTTCACCTCTTGTAAAGCGACCTTGGGTGTCCTGAAAGGCGCTATATAAATCAAAGTTATTATTATTATTATGGCTGGATGGATGGATGGATTTCCTACTATAAAACAAGGAGCCATAACATTATTACCAAAAACGGGAAAAGACACATTGATAATTTGACGCCAATAACTAGACTACAGTGTCTCTAAATGTGAGTAAATATCTATACACGATTATCAGTAAAGCGACTTATATGGGATTCCTGTGAACAAAGAAATAAAATATTCAAGCTTGACCTTAAAAAGGATTTTAAGACAAAAAAGATCTGAATATTTGGCTGTCATAAAGAAGAGTGAATGCATTCTTACTTCCTAGCTTCAAAATGATACTTAGAGACATAGACAACATACATTTATTTATTTATTTATTTATTTTTTATTTTTTTACAGCTTTCAGACAGAAAATCAACATTTTCATTCCATAAAGTGCAGCAGTGATCAAATGTAAACAGTGTGGGACAAAACACATTGTGCAAACATGTATTGATATGTGAGTTCAGAGCTTTTAAATACAAATATATATGATGCAAATATGCATTATTTTAGTTTGGTGTTATCAGTGTGTTGCATAGTCTGTGAATGGATTTAGCGTTTATTTTTCAACGTTTCACCAATCTGATGGCAGTGGGGAAAAAGCTTTTGCAAAATCTGCTGTTCTTGCACCGGATGCTTCGAAGTCTCTTCTCAGAGGGCAGCAGGGAGAACAGTCCATGGTGTCGGTGTGAGGGGTAATTTATGATGTTACGGGCTCTGGACACACACTGCTGGGATGAAATGTCTTTAATGGGGGAAGAGGAGCCCCGAAGATCCTCTCTGCTGTTCTCACCACTAGTCTCACACTCTTCCAGTCTGAGGTGCTGCAACCTCCAAACCACACAGTGAGCGTCTCTATGGTGCTTCTGTAGAAGGTCATGAGGATGGGTGGGGGCAGATGGGCTCTCCTCATCCTCCGCAAGAAGTACAAGCGCTTCTGTGCCATGTTGACCAGTGAGTTGGTGTTTACANGCTAACAGATGGCGCCTCTTTTCTCAGTGGTGCTCTGCCCACAATGAGAACCCGCTTTCCTGCTCGGTGCCCACTATTTTGGAGTTCCTCCAGTCTCTCCTTGATAAGGGCCGCTCTACTTCGACCCTTAAAGTGTATGTTGCAGCAATTTCATGTCTTCACCGAACTGTTGACAACCGTACAGTGGGGCGCCATGAACTGGTTTCACTTTTTCTGCGTGGTGCTCGTAGGTTGTGCCAGCGGCCAGCCCCACGAGCCCCAGATTGGGATCTGCCGTTGGTTCTCACAGCTCTGTGCCACCCTCCATTCGAGCCTTTGGCACAAGCAGAACTCAAGTGGCTTTCCTGCAAGACTGCTTTCCTGATGGCTATCGTCTCAGCTAAGAGGGTCAGCGAGCTACATGCTCTTTCTGTCAGCCCTAGGTGTATCAGGTGGAATCCAGATGGCTCTGGTGTTACTCTGTGGCCTAATACTGCGTTTGTGCCTAAGGTGTTGTCTCCTTTTCACCGTAACCAGCCATTGCGGCTGGCTCGGTTTCAGCCTCAATCTGGTACAACTGAGAATGAGTCTGAGTTGTTGTGCCCAGTAAGAGCGTTGGAGGCATACATTGCAGCCACCGCCAATCTGAGACGCTCGGACCAGCTTTTCCTATGCTATGGGGGTCCAAGGTTAGGCTGTCCTCTTTCTAAACAGCGTCTGTCCCATTGGATTCCTGGGCTGCTTTGAGAGGGGTTCCGCTGGAAGCTATATGTGCTGCTGCTTCATGGGCTTCCCCAACCACCTTCACCAGGTTCTACAGTGTCAATGTGGCTGCCCCTCATCCCCTGGGTCAGGTCCTTTTACAAGGTTCTGCTGGGCCTCCTCTGTGAGGTATGTGCTCAGGATTCCTTGTGACATCGTTGGCATTAGTCATTCAGTGCTTTCAGCACCGCCCTCTGGCGGTCAGTAGGGATGAAATAGAACGAAAGTTACGTATGTAACTACGGTTCTATGAATCCCGGATGACCGCCAGAGCTTCTCTGTCACTCAGAATCCTTGCTTTTGTGAGAAGATTCTGTAGGAGCAGAGCAAAGGATGACACCAGGCTATATAGCTTCTGAGTGGTCATCGGTGTCACAGGTGTGACTCTGTTGGTATAATTGCTCGAACTGCGCATGCCCAAAGGGAATCTTCAGTGCTTTCAGCACCGCCCTCTGGCGGTCATCCGGGATTCATAGAACCGTAGTTACATACGTAACTTTCGATTTATAGTCCCCCCCTGCAGATATATTAGAATCTGTCCTTAAATTCCAGCCAAACCCATTTAATCAGTAACAGATTAAAACCTTTAGATAAACCAAACATTACCGCCACATATCTGACTCTATCACCATTAAAACAACTATTTTCATTCATNAAACAGGGTTCCTATGCAGTCTGGAAAGTCTTCTTCAGCAGTCTAAATGTTTCTCTTCTTCTTTCCTGTCTTATTTTTCTCACCCACCCTCCTTGTACACTTTGTTCTTCCTTCCCTCCTTTTTATATTTTCTTCTTTTCTTATGTCCCACATCCATGTCTTCTTGTCCTTTTCTGTTTTATTCCTTGTCTTACCTTCTATCCTGTGTTTCAGCCCTCGTTCAGTCTTTGCCTGACTTCCCTTCATGTGTCCCTTTCTTCCATCCCTCCCTGTGTCCTACCACTCTGATTAGATTTGCTAGCTTTCCTTGTCCCTTCTCTTCCTCGTCTGCCTCCTTTTCCCACCCACTGTGCTACATGTCTTCCTTCTCTTCTCCCTTTTGACTTGGGCTGAAACAAATAACCGGATTAGTGGTGATTAATCGATTATTGAAATAAGCGTAGACTAATTTAGTAATCGCATAATCGTTAACTATATTATAAAGACTCTAAAATATGCTTTTTGCTGACAGAGCTACCCACTTAGAGCTGTATTTATATAAAAAATTCTAAAAAGAAGTATGAAAACATTTTGCAGTTAAGATAAAAATGTTTTTGTCTGTCATTATGCTCTAACCAGAACTCCTCAAGTGGAAGCTTTTTAGATTCATCTGGTTTAATAATAATAATAAAAAAAGGGATTCTTTACGGAACATTTTGCTGTCCGATTGTTAATCAATTAATGGAAAAAATTAACAACAGATCAATCAATTTGCAAAATAATCATTTGTTGCAGCCCTTCTTTCATTTTCCCTTTTTTCAGTTTATTCTCTTTCCATACATCCTCTTTCCTTTATTCCTTGCATCCTTTTTTATGTTCTAGCTTGTCTTCTTTCTTCCTTGTGTTTCTCTTTAGTTTCTTCTGTCCTCTCTTCCCTCCTTACTTTGTGATGCCTTTTATTCCTTCCATTTTTCCAGATTTTTTAAGTACATTTTTATAGCTTTCCCACTGCACCATAGCTGCGGTACATTTATATTTCTTTTTGTATTAAAAAAAAAAAAAAAAGGTGTAAAGGATAGAGAACTCTTAATGAAACCCTGTAGGAACCCTGTGTGAATAGAATATAGA
>NW_015151759.1:162131-163891 GCF_000732505.1 Cyprinodon variegatus
TATAGTAAACTGTTTCATGTGAGACCTGTCACCCAAGGGGACGTATACCGCGCAGAAACAGAAGAGATTCCTAGGATATTTCAGGTTAAAATCTTACATCATGATTGCTGGTTTCATGTTTTTCCTGCCCGCTTTCTCATTTTACTCAGATTTGTGTACATTTGTCTGTGCAGATTCTATATGCCAATGAAGGAGAGTGCAGAAAGGAGCTTGAGGAAGTTCCTGTCCCTCAGGGCGAAAAGACCAACTGTCTTGCACACAAAGGTCATGAGTTCATCCCCACACTATATCACTTCCCCTCCAACTGTGAGGCCTGCGCCAAGCCCCTGTGGCATGTATTCAAGCCGCCTCCGGCCCTGGAGTGCCGCCGCTGCCAGGTGAAGTGCCACAGGGACCACCTTGACAAAAAGGAAGACGTTATTGCTCCTTGCAAAGGTAGGGTAACACTTTTAGTTAAAGGGAAATCTATGGCAAAAAAAAAAAAAAATCTAGACTTAGCTGTTGAAAATCTCATTAGTTTCTAGGTCTATAGATATATAGATAAGCATTGATAAATAAATTCAGCTTTAGTATTTCAAACCTAAATCTGAACTAACGCGGTTGATGTGTTGTGCTTTACTTTTTAGAAGAAATAAATATATATATATATATATATATATATTTTTTTTTTCTTCTCCTCTTCTCACATTAGTAAGTAGGGGTGTGGGAAAATCGATTTGGAGATATATTGTGTTTCCACTGCCCAATATAATATCGATCTTTCAGTTCCTAGTATCGAGTTAAAAAAATCTAAACATTTTTACCTGAAACAATGAAAGAAAATGGGCTACCTCTGCACCGCCACTGACTGATAGAGCTGTGCAGCTCTTTTACTGTGCGGCACAGCGCCATAACTGTAGTTGAGGCTGTCGCAGTGGAAGAATCAAACCCCAAACAACATGGATACCAAAATAACACTTGCTTTTTTATCTTTACGCTTAATTTGGTGGCTGTGAAAAATAACACAATTTACACTGAATTTACAGTAATATTGTGATGTCATATTGTGACCCAAGTATCGTGACACGTATCCTATCGCAACACCCATGCCAATACTCGCCCCTATTAGTAAGATGTATTTATGGACCTCTGATTGTTAATCTGTTCCCTTATCTCTTAACAGTAAACTATGATGTCACCTCTGCCCGGGATATGCTCTTACTGGCCGTGACCCAGGAGGAGCAAAAGAAATGGATCGGCCACCTTGGGAAGAAGATCCCAAAGACCCCACCCTCGTAGAATACTGAGGTAACTTGACTGTGTAACTTTACATGTTCTTCTTAAACACAATTTTACAGATTCAGGATTGAAATAGCTTTAAATCACTGCATAGCATTTTTTTGGGGGGCAGTAAGTAAGGGTGTGCTGCAGGCATAATTTTTCTTTTTTTTTTTTTTCTTTCAATCCCAGCTTGAAGGCTGAGATGTGGTAAAGTCAGTCACATGACCTGCTGTTTGTTTCCTGTGTTGTAGCAGAGCGCAGTCCAGCCTCCATGCAGCAGACACAACATCAAGCACTTGTTGACAGGAACTTCTTCAGAAAGTGTTGATGTTGTATTTTAGATTTTCCCTCCTCACCTTCAAACCTTTTGTATTTATTAATAGCGCTACTGGGTCCTTTTTTTAACATGGGACACTTCCTGGTTGGTTGTTTTCCCTTCCTCCTGGGATCTTGACACTATTGTTTTTTATCTAATTGACACTAAAATGGTTTTGGGCTCA
>NW_015151759.1:164513-166130 GCF_000732505.1 Cyprinodon variegatus
TCCAACTTTTTAAAAATTGACAAAATGCACTGTTTGACTTGAGTGTAAATTATTTGTAGAAGACTAAACAGGTGTAGCATTTGGCCCCACCTTGTGCCTTAACGTTTGGATATTGATTTTACTGCCATATCAGTTCTTTTGTTCTTTCGTTTTTTTTTGCAACATAAGTGTTGGGTTATGTGTTGTATGCTGTTTATTTTTCATGTTTTTCTTTTTTATATGTTTCACTCTGTGATGTGATGATGTCTACTTTGTGCATGGAGTGTGTCAGAGGTCAGTAGAGAGCCCAAGTGTTCACATGGTGTTCAGAGAGAGAGAGAGTGGAGAGCAAGAAGCTCTAGGGTGATTAACCTTTGTTGAGCACCTGAGGGGCCTTTTGTTTGTTTGCCCTGGGTGTGGTTGAGTCATTGGAGCAAAGAGACGCTACTGGTATGTATCTCACTTCATTTTCCCACTTATGTTCTAGTAAATGATGAAATGAGATTGATGATACCGATCAGAATGTTTAATTTAAGAAATTAGATGAGAGAATGTTTAATTTATTCTATATTATACTAAGTCTAATATAGAGAACTATACATGTTTGCATGTGTGACTATGGTTCATGGTGGAACTAATTTCTGTTTGTTTTTCTTTTTGTTGAGGTTATCAACCTGCTTATGATTCAACAGAAAATGACAAAAGTCAAATAAAAGAAGTGATTAAGTTGATCTGAGTTGTTTCCTGCGTCCTCTGTGCCAAGCCTGGTTGAGTTCAGGCAGACAAACCCCAAAATAACTACAGTTGATAACCAGTTGGGCAGCCATGACAAGGAGATAAACGGGTCCAGTATAAAGCTGTAGACGCAAGGGTGCAAGCTGTGAGTGTCCACAAGGTCTAAAATGGCAGAAGATGTTCTGGAGAAGACAGTCAAACAGCTCAAAAGAGAGAGGACCACTGCAAAAAGCAGCTTCACCAGGCAAGCCAACTTTATAAGTAAAGGAGCAGATGGCATGGTAGAAGAAGAGCTATGGGAGGAATTCAATAAGCTTTCAGCCTGTCTAAGAAATATATTTGAAGGAAACAATGAATACAGGATTGGATTGCTGGCTGAGGCAACAAAAGAAGAAGAGGCGGGCCTTGAAGAGCAGCTGGAAAGTGATATAGAAAAGACTGGGTGAGGCTGAAACAAGGTTTAATGAGGTGGGTGGAATCATCCAGAAGAACCTGTGGTCAAAGTATGGTCAAGACAAAATCACAGCTGCAATCCTGGTGGCAGAGGAAAGTGCTGATGTTGCAGGAGATCTACCTGTTCAGTCTACTCACCTGGAGGGGTACGAGGTGCATCTAAGTCTCCTGCAGAATTGGATGAAGGAGGTCATCAAGGCCATGTCAAAGTGACATTTCCCTTCATGGCAGCAAATTTGGTAAATGAACGACCCATAGCTGCCAGAGTTCAAAGTCGTGAAGACCATGGGCCGGATTTATCAAGATCCAATTTTGCGTGCAGTAATTTGCGCTCGCAAACTGGAATTTTGTGCGAGGGGCTGAACCATGGTTTGCGGGTGATTTAACAAGAATGATTGCGTAACTGGTGGCAGGTGCAAAACTGTTGGAGACGCCCTATTTAAATGATGG
>NW_015151759.1:167044-178740 GCF_000732505.1 Cyprinodon variegatus
TAGCGTGCGCAGTGAAATAGCTCACGTTTTTATACACGCAAACCTTTGATAGATCCGGCCCCATGTGGAGTATGTCAGCCCAAACTCCCTCTTACTTCGTCGGGCCAGCCCAAAGGGAGATCCAGGAGATTTTCAGTTTGAGGGCTACTCGTATAAAAGACTCCAAAGTATCCAGCAAGAAGTCAGCAGGTTCTGGAGAAAGTGGTGTGAGCTGGCTGGTCCCAACCTATTCATTAGAAGCAAATGGCACACAAAGCAGCGGAATGTCACGGTGGGAGATGTTGTGTGGCTGGCAGATCAAAACGCTTTAAGAGGCCGATACAAGCTTGGCAGAGTTGTCAGTGTAAATCCTGACCAAAGAGGAGTCGTGAGGGATGTGAATGTGAGGACTTTTCCAAGCTACCCTGTTCCAATGAGTAAAGGAGGGACACTGCACAAGCAAAGAAAAAACAGAAAAATTCTCATCCAGAATCCCCTCCATCGTTCACAGGGATGTCAGACGCCTGGTGGTTCTGCTTCCTATTGAGGAGCAACATTAAGAGACAATAGTGTGACCTCCCTGGGTTCATCAACCTGGAGCTCAAGTGGGAGGTGTTCGGTTATGTGATGTATGCTGTTTATTTTTCATTTTTTTCTTTTAATATTTTTCACTCTGGGATGTGATTCACCTTTGTTGAGCACCTGAGGGGCCTTTCGTTTGTTTGCCCTGGGTGTGGTTGAGTCAGTGGAGCACAGAGACGCCACTGGTATGTATCTCACTTCATTTTCCCACTTATATTCTAGTAAATCATGAAATGAGATTGATGACACTGATCGGAATGTTTAATTTAAGAAATTAGATGAGAAAATGAGAGAAAATAAATGAGAGAATGTTTAATCTATATTATACTAAGTCTAATATAGAGAACTATACATGTTTGCATGTGTGACTATGGTTCATGGTAGAACTAATTNCACCTGACGGAACAAGGCAAAAGTGAAAGCAGGTGAGACAAACTGCGAAACGTTTGGTGCGGACAATTTATATTTTTTCTTCAGTGATAAAGTCAGTACCCCAAATGAGGTGAGTTCAGCTGTCAGATGAACGGGTTTGTTCAGGTATTTAAATTAAAGTTTTTCGTCTCATAATAACGCTTCTATTCTTTTCTTTTCTTTTTTTATTTTATTTTTTTTTATTGTAATGACAGACAATGGAGGATCGGAAAGAGATGCTATTGCATTGTTTTGTTCAGTTCCTGATCGCATGAAGCGGACTTAATTTAAGGCATCTGCGTGGTGTGCCCAACTGTAAGTAATACGCTTTTCATTGCAAGTTGTGATCAGTCATGAATTCTGGTGACGGCAAAGGTCTAACTTCGCGATAAAAGTTAGCGGGGACTGATGGAACTACAGCTACTCAATCTGACCTTTTTCAATTGGGTTTATATTTTCCAAAAATGAGCTTGAACATATATTTATTGAATGCTTTCCTATGGTTGAGAACACAAGAGAACCACAGTACACTGATATATATATAGTTATAGACAGACGCCTAGTGAATTATTTATAAAGGGCTCAAAAACATTAATATATAGAAATGATGAATAACAGCCGATAACGATGCCAACAGCAATATATCATGCATCCTTAGAATGGACACAACTTCTATTCCATCCATCCATCCATCCATCCATCCATCCATCCATCCATCCATCCATCCATCCATCCATCCATCCATCCATCCATCCATATGGCTTCCCTTTCAGCTGCATCAGTGATTATCCTCCTTCACAAGCAGCAAAATCTAATTTAGAAATGTGTCCCATATGTCATTGACAGCCAAAGTCCATATATTGAACCTTATATTTCAAAAATTGAAGCAAGAAGGTTCTGGGTTCGATTCCCGGCCCAGGGTCTTTTGCATGGAGTTTGCATGTTCTTCCTGAGCATGCGTGTGTTCTCTCCGGGTACTCCGGCTTGCTTCCACAGTCCAAAAATGTTTGTCTCTATGTTGCCTTGCGATGGACTGGCGACCTGTCCAGGGTGTACCCCGCCTTTCGCCCGAAGAAAGCTTGCAACGCCATTTGGCATTAAGAGGGTCTGAAAATGGATGGATACATTTATACACTGATTTTTTTTATCATTTGTCATTTAATTCTTGCAGGTTTCTTGTATTGTAAGTCTGTGTGGGCCCTTGATTTTACGTTATTACATCTTGTTCTACTCACCCATATGAGTTTTGTGTCATTTGGAGCCGTTCTGAAGATATGACATCATACACACTCTGCTTTGTTTAAAAAAAAATATAAATATAAAAAATATAACCGGATGTCAGTGACTACATGTTATGAATGCTGGCGTACCATAATGAATAAATTATGAACAGTTTAGTTTGTGCCTTCAAGTTGTTGCCCATAGGAAGATGTTACTTGGATATAACGGAATATCTTCAGAACAGCTCCAAATGACACAAAACTCATATGGGTGAGTAGAACATGATGTAATAATGTAAAATCAAGGGGCCAAATGTAAAAAGAACGGTGTTCCCCTTTGAGTAAAACCGATAAATTTAGATGATGTATTATTTGAAGCATTTGAAGAATTATTAACACAAGCTGTACAGATCCTTGTTTCCTGAAAGAAGATAAATTTTATGGTACATTATCTAAGGTGCATTCTACGGATGTAAATCCCACCCATCATGTGAATTGGCTCAGTATCGATTTCCTAACCCAATGATTAAATTATTTTCGATACTCAAGAATACACCACAATACGATTTGATTCGATTATTTGTTTTTCGTTTTTTACCTTACAGGCTAGACAATGTTTCAAATTTGACATAAATCCATGAAAGCTGTAATATCGTTATGCATTTTAATTGAGAAACAACAGCAAATAACCTCCTATTAAAACCTCATTCACTGAAAAATAATAATGCCCCTGCGTTATAGATTCTGAAAGGCCTGGCATCAAAAGATACTGCACAAAATCAGTGCAATGAGTGCAATGCAATACCTTGGCTCCAGAGTGTCGAGCAGGTGTCGGAATCCTTCGTTCTCAACAACCCAATAGGGACATATGTCTGTACATATGAAGAACTCAATTGCCTTGGATATATATTTCTCGTCCTCTTAAAGGCTGATTTATACTTCGAAAGTAGGTCGTCTGCATAAGTGTGCAGTGAACAAAAAGTTGTCCCCGCCCCCTCCGCAGACCCTCCGCTGCAACTCTCCCAAATTGTAACTGGCCGCAGACAGGAGGCCGGCTTGTTTTGTTTTTAATACATAAATTGCGGAAAACAACTTGTGAAGATGGACCAGCTAGAAGAACGAGGTGCACGAGAACACTGGGACCCTTTTTCCTCCTGGATCCCCGGTATTTTTCACCGTCATGTCCCTCCGTTGTCGGACTAAACTCGCCCCCATTTCCTCACCGCCTCGACCGTATCTAGACCAACAGCGTATAGCGTAGACCATGCTTCAATATTGACCATAAATCAAAAATGTCTGCATCAAGCTCACTGCGACACACTGCTGCAGGAGTATAACCAGGAAGCGAGGTAGGAGGGCAAAATAGGTACCGCATCACGGGAGTCAGAATTACGCCCAGCAGCAAATGGATAAAAATAGACCGGAGAAAAAAAAAAACATGAGTCGCCACTCTTGTCAACATGTCGATGCATTGGATCGTCGGCTGTTGGATCGATGGATCGATACAAAACGAATATTATTCACACCACTGCGTTCGTGCATTCGTAAAATAGGACCACTTCTTCATGTATGGTGCATGAGGTTTAAGGCCAAACATATATATTTTTTAAACAATCTGTTAAGAATTTAAAACATATCACAAAAATCTTGAAAAAACAACACCAGAGACAGTTAGCTTATCACTTGGACAATTTTAATTTGCCCGAGATTTTATAGTAAAACCCATCTGTATATATGCTATTGTACATAACTGTAAAAACCCTTTTTATAGTAATATCCACATGTATATTATATTCGGTACATATCCAGCTGTAAATTTAGTTCATAACACTAGTGATCTATATATTATATTCATTATTTATAATGGTATTCATCTCTATACTCATTCAGTAGAAACCCATGTCCTGTATTTATAGAACCATTATTTATCCTGCACTTGCTGCTATTGCACTTCTGATTAGACCTAAACTGCATTTCGTTGCCTTGTACTTGTGTAATGACAATAAAGTTGAATCTAATCTAATCTAATCTAATCTAATCTAATCTGAGTTTGGTCCAGTGAGGAAAGAAATGGTCTATAGCTTGTAAGGTGGTGAGAATTTAAGTGTACAAGTTTCATGTGAATGCATTTTCTGATGTGTCAAACACTTATTGGTTAAAAAACTTTAGAACTAAGTATCAGATTGGTGATTGTTTATATAACACCAGATATGGAAATTCCTGTGTTTAGAAAGATCACAAATATTATAAAGATCAAGCTTTTATTTTGACATCCAGAGTTGAGAAACTTAATTTTGATGACCACTTGAATTCATACTGTATCTAGGAGAGAGATGATTACTTTTCTGTTATTTCTATTGATGAATTGATGTATTACAGACCGCATGACAAACTGTTTTTTAACGAGATGGCGGCATTGCCATTTTGTGTGACCTGTGCTAGAGGATTGGTTGTCCATTGATGATGTAAAGCCAATGCTTTGTTGTGGACATGTGCTTTATTTAAATACAGTTTTAATTGAACTACAATATCCCAATTTTTCTGTTTTGTTAAGTATCTTACTGTCTGAGGGTGGAGCGGGGGTGTCAAAATATTCCAAACAGTATTACAAATCAATACAGATCAATTCTACATGAGTTGCATTTTATATAAAACGTTACATCCTATGTAGTGTTAATATGGCAGCAACTGTTTTGAAAGAACACACATTTGGTATTAAATTTTGACACTAGAATAGAATAGAGTAGAAAATCCCTTTATGTCTGACAATGGGGAAATTCTGATGTTTACAGTGGCAAAAAGATTATAGTAAAAATATTCACACAAATGTAGACCTTAGAAAAATGTATAAGAATAACACAATAGTAAAGAGTAACAATAAACAATAAAATACTATACTGTAAAGTGTTTTAATAATATCAAACTGTGCATCTGGAGAATAAATAACCAATATACAGCTATGGACATTTTTACAGTAATGGATATTTGAAGATTGCAGTATCATCAGAGATGTGCAAAATGACAGCGGCATGTTATTTAATTGACTAAGGTAGAAACTGTGTAAAATCAGCATGAATGTAATAACTTATTGAGGTTGTTGGGAACAGTGATGGTTATAGAGTCTTACAGCTGCTGGGAGGAAGGATCTGTGATAACACTTCCTGGTGCATTTAGGATGCAGCCAGGGGTGGACTGGGACAAAAAATCGGCCCTGGCATTTTGGACTAGACTGGCCCACCACATTTTTTTTTGGTGTATTGAATGTGTATACCAACTGTGCAATACCTTGAGGCCAGGTTCATGGAAATTTGTGAGAGTGGACACTTAAAATACCTCCAAAATCTTAATTTATTAACACTGTAAAATGTAAACTCCAGGAGAGAGAGAGAGATTTTAACAACTAATTTATTATCAATAAATAATAAACATAGTATCACAAACTATGTAACAGAAAAAAAACAACAACAACAAAAAACAAACACCAAAGAATATATTACATTAACACTTTTCAAAAAATGAGTTATCCTCCTACCACACTACAAATTACTTTTCCATAACTCCAGATGTGACAGAAAGTATCTAAATCTGAAACTGATCTGTAAAAATTAAATTCAAGTATTAGCCTAGACTTCACCAAGTTAATACACATAGAAACCAAGTCAATATTCAAATCTTCCACCACCTTCCTCTTTCTACTTATGTACACAGCCATTTTTGCCTGTCCTAACAAGAAATTAATCAGTTCACATTTGCTCTTTTTTTGGCATGTGAATCTAAAACCACAAATAAATCCATGTTTAGTGAACATTTCACCATATCTGTTGAAAATAGTTCTCGAAAGCACAAAAAGAGCCAACAGACGAACACAGTCAGAAAAACAATGAAACACTTCTCTCTGTTCACAAAATGGACATTTATCTTCCACAGAAGGATTAATAACAGACACAAAAGAATTAACAGCTACAATACCATGAAGGATTCTCCATTGTAAATCTGCATGTTTTTTCGTTAGTGGAGGCTTATACAACGTTTTCCATTCAGGTTTGAATTCAGGTTTTAAGGAGAAATAAGTTCTCCATACTGTGTCACTGCATCCATTCAGTTTGTGTTGATTGAGAGTTTTAACAATCATTCTATAGAAAACTTTTCCAGAAGCTCCTTATAGGGAGATTCCTTTATTGTCCACTGAATCCAAAAAGGGCCAGGGCAGTTCTTTATTCCAGGAAACTGTTTGAAGGATGGAAAAGGATTCAAGTGATTTGGTGACACAGAACCCTCATGATAATCAGCCGAAAGTGAACACTCATGTTCACTTAACTTGTACTTCCAGTAGCACAAGAGCTGACCGACAAATCGAACAGACTTTATTCCCAAACAGGCAGCGAGCTTAACAGGATCATCCAGCCGAGGTCCAGCCAGCTCCACCACCCTCCCAAGGCAATACACTTTTGCAGTGTGGAGCAGTCTGGGGCAGGTTGTTGCCCCCCAAGTAGGAAAATCCAACCATCTCCCAAACAGAACCAGTTCCTGGAGCAGCCAGTGTAGAGACTCGGCCTGCTGTTGTCTCTCCTTCCTCAGCAAAGACCACACAGAGAAAATATTCTTGTAAAAAACTGGAAGAAGAGAAGAGTTAAAGTTGCTAGAGTCCATCAGAAAGAGAGGCAAATCCAGACGCATCTCTGAAGAATGCAGCATGATATACTCCTCCACACCAGATCTGCAAGTCCTGTGAGCAGTCTCTGAATAAACTGAAAACGAAAAGCAGCCCCTCTGCTGGCCATGTGGACCAGGCCTTGACCACCTTCTTCTCTCGGCAAAAACAGGATACTTTGAGGGATCCAGTGAAGTTTATCCCCCAAAAAATCTACCAGAACCCTTTGAACATTTGATAAAAGAGAAACTGGAGGATCAACACACATCAACCGGTGCCACATGGTGGAAGAAACTAGGTTATTAATGACAAGAACTCGTCCTCTATATGACATTTTAGGTAAAATCCACTTCCACTTCAAGAGTCGACCCTTAACTTTATCCAAAACATTTTCCCAATTTTTTTGCACGAACTTTTCATTACCCAAGAACACACCTAAATATTTAAGGCCACCCCTTTTCCACACTAAGCCTCCAGGCAGACCGAGCTGATCCCCCAACCGACTTCCTACAGTTATAGCCTCACTCTTTCTCCAGTTTACTTTTGCAGTAGAGATACAACGAAAATGAAAAACAGTATTGACTAAAACATCAGTATCTTCCTGTGTGTTTACAAAAACAATTAAATCATCAGCATAAGCTGACAATTTTAAAGAGACATCACACCCAGGAATAGAAACACCACATAAATCTTTCCTCAGCTTATGAAGCAAAGGTTCAATTGCCAAAGAATAAAGCATCCCTGATAAAGAACAGCCTTGCCTCACACCTTTTGAAACATTGAAAGGAGCACTTAAACCTCCATTTATTTTAAGTACACTCGCAATGTCATGATATAAAACCTGGATCATAGCTATGAAACCAGAGCTGAAACCAAAAGCAGCCAAAGTTTGCCACAAATACTGGTGTTCAACCCGGTCAAAAGCTTTTTCTTGATCTATAGAAATCAGACCAATATCTGTGCCCAATGAGCTGGAGATTTCCAAAACATCCCTGATTAAAGTGACGTTATCACTTATCAACCTGCCAGGCACACAATACGTCTGGTCTCTGTGAATAACTGTAGACATAACTTCTCTAAGTCTGGTAGCCAAGACTTTGGAAAATATCTTGTAGTCCGTAGAGAGTAAAGAGACTGGTCGCCAGTTCCTTAGATCCTGTAAATCTCCTTTCTTTGGAAGCAGAGTAACGACTGCCCGTCTGCAGCTCAGAGGCAGCCAACCTCTTTGCAGGCTGTCTGTGATCACGTCCAGCAAGTCCTCGGCAATCACAGACCAGAAGGACTTGTAGAAGTCAACAGGAAGACCGTCCATGCCAGGGGATCTACCATTCTTTAGGCTCATCATGGCAGCATGCAATTCATGCAGTGTGACTTGAGCCTCCAGTTTTCGAGGCCCACTGGGGCGACAGTGGCGTTGGATGTAGGAGTTTGCCCTGAAATCGAAGGGTTGACGGTTCAAGCCCCGACTCCGACTTTCAGTGTCGTTGTGTCCTTGGGCAAGACATTTCACCTGCATTGTCTACTGATGGTGGTCAGAGGGCCCGGTGGCGCCAGTGTACGGCAGCCCTGCTTCTGTCAGTGAGCCCCAGAGCAGCTGTGGCTACAATGTAGCTTGCCACCATCAGGGTGTGAGTGTGTGTGTGAATGGGTGAATGAATGTAGTGTAAAGCGCTTTGGTCAAGTCTCCTGACTTGAGTAAAGGCGCTATATAAGTACATGCCATTTACCATTTACCATTCCTGTCAAGTAAGGGATTTTCAGTACAATTAAAATCACCACACAAAAACAATCATTATTATTTACAATGTCCCCTAAGATGTTCAGTAGAATCATTCTATCAGTTCCTTTAGTTGGAGCATACACATTAAGGTAAAATAAATTCACATGTTCATATTTCGCTTTGACTTTCAATAAATGACCTTTAATTATCTCTTCTGTTTCGCAAGAGATAGGCAAAAGATTTTTAGAAAACAAAATCCCCACACCGCCACTACGACTCGATTTGTGACTGAAAAAAAACTCCCCTCCACATTCCTTCTTCCAATCGCTCTCGTTATCAACAGTGCTATGCGTTTCCTGAATCAACATTATATCAATTTTCTTTAGAGTCATAAATCTAAAGAACTCAGCCCTTTTCACTTCATCTCTGGCACCATTTATATATAAAGTGCCTATTTTGAAGTCACCCATAGAGATAAAGAAACAAAAGAAAAGGCACAAAGAAACATAAAACGCTTCTCTAAATATCCTCATCAGCAGTAGTTGCTTGGGCTCTGACTTTCAAAATCAGTTTCTTTAAGCGATACATTTTTTGATCTGTTAACACATCATCAACAACGTGTCCAGTTTTCTCTGGGCACGATCAGATTATATGACCTTCTGCACCACAGCCAAAACATTTCATATTCTCAGAGGAAGCAAAGACCATATAATTAAACCCATCAACCCTAAAATTAAAGGACAGGTTAAGGTCGGTAGCTGTGTCTTTTGGGATCATAAAAACCTGTCTTCTGTGACACACGACATGTTTGAGAAGCGGAGATTTACAGCCCAAAGAAACCATCTTTATGGGTGAAACTAGTTGTCCATAGCGGGACAGCTCTTAAGCAAGGAGATCATTTTTAATAAACGGAGGTGCGTTTGAAATAACAATCTTTTTAGCTGGAGTAACCAGCGGGAGAGCCGGCGTGAAGGTGTCATGAATGACCACGCCCCTTTCAACCAAATCATTCACTTTAGATGTTTCATCAAGAAAAATCACAATCGCTCCACTCATACGGGAAGCAGATTTCACACTATCACANGTTTGATTTCCTGAAGTTTACTGATTGTACCTTGAGGGTTCTTGAGGTTAGCTTTGGGAGAGTCTCTGTTGGTTCTGGAGAAGAGTTCATCAGCAGAGTCCGTTTGCTGCTTCAGCGTCTCGCATCTAGCATGAACAGACCTTGGCTTAGGGATTCCCAGCTCTAGTCCAGAGCTGCTTGGAGGTTCTCTGTGATTCTTCAGGTTTGGCTCTGAGGGTCAGCTCGGCAGGTTTGCTCTTCCTGAGCTTTCACAGGGGAGGCACAGGTTTCCTGGAAAACAGAAATAAGGGTTAGAACCCAAGCTGGATTCAAAAGTCATCGAGTTACTCTGAGGATCTAGGCTTAAGCGCTGACCAACTGGAACAACACTGCGGCGTTGAGGCAAGGACGGAAGACAGCTTAAGTAGTGGATCCTCTGATGATCTTGACCAGCTGCAGCTGTGCAGGAGGCTCCCTCAGAGGATCCACGGCGGACTCTGCTGGAGAAAGGTGGAATTTCTCCAGCTCCCAACAACAGGATGTGAAGGGCTAAGTGTTCTGCTTCATTTCACATTTCATAATATTCAATTTCACATGTGGGATTTGTGTTGCTACTATTTACTTTTAATCTTAAAATTATAACCAGTCACCTATATGCCTTGGGTATAGAAAGCATTTAGAACTTATACTTGTTTGGTCACACAATATATATCAGCCATACCTTGTTTCTTCCAAACCAATAGGAGCTATTCCATTATCACTACTCTTTTTGCTTATATTTGAACAAAATGCTCATACTTCGGAGTATACAGCTTATTCTGTGTATATAGATTAAAATAATATTCACTTAATGAGTAATCCTACCTGCCAACTTAGGCATTGTGTGCTTATGGCTGGTACTTGGTGCTGCTCTACACACCCTCTGGCTCTGAGGGGCTACAAGACAAATATTCTCATTTATGTGGCATTGCATCATGCTATTTTTTAAACTATATAACATTAAATTAAGTTTAATGTTATACTTTATAAGTTTATAATTAACATGATCAATCGTTTGCAGTGAATGCAGAAAATGAAAAAAAAAATATATATTGCTAAACTCATGTTTTTAAAATGTGTTTTGAAGACAAATGTAATCAGTGGGTTCAGTCATGTACCAATGATCTCCATCTGTCACCAGAGGGAGCACTGGTGGAGCAGGTGTCTAAGATTAAGCTGTTGGGCTTTAGATTTGGGAAAACCAAAATAACCATATAGTTGGCATTTATATCAATTTTTGAGCTGATGAAGCTGGATGGAACCACAGAAGATGTTATCATAAAGCCACTGCTGGGATGTCTTAAAAAATATAGCTTTGATGACCAGTGTTTTGGCAATTACTTAACAGTCTTTGCATGTGATGCAGCTTCAGTAATGCTGAACAGAAAGGCAGTAATTGCGATGCAGATATTGTTTTGGTGGCACTGGTTAAATCATTGCCTAGGATTGAGAATTGGTGATGTCCTGAAAAAAAGTCAATGGACTAAAACATTTGAGCTATTTTTTACAAGCTCTACAGTCTATATCAAACCTCACCTAAGAACCAGAGAGAGTTATACACAGCCGTTGGCCAGCATTCTCTCATCATAGGATGCGTCTCCACTGTTTGCTGCTTTGCTTCAAGTGAGAGAACTATAAGACAGTTATGGGAGAACTACAAAGTGCTCCAGGTACAATTTTCTTCATCAGCCAATGCTGTGTAGAAGGATTCAACAGACTAAAATACAAAGGAATCTATAACGTTCTCAACACCGTATCCTTTGTTTTCAGTCTTGTAGTTGTGTATGATGCCCTCACAGAGCTCAGTTTTCTGTCAAGAATCCTTCAGAGGAGAGATATGATAAAGATTACAGTGCTTGAATCAATGGTGTCATCACTAGGGTAGTACACAGAAGCTGTTCATCATGCTCAGAAAGAAAAGTCTAAAAATAAAGCTCTTCATGAAAATGAGAGGCTAGTGAAGATCAGTGCTGGGCAGTTCTTTTGCAGCCAGGCAGAAAATTCTACTTCTATATTAGAAGTAGAATTACG
>NW_015151759.1:178750-181021 GCF_000732505.1 Cyprinodon variegatus
ATCAGAAGAGGTGCCTAAAAAAATCTCACCATCATAACAGATGAAGGGTTTTCTCTGATTACAGCTGTCAGTCTTCCATCTGCCTTCTTTATCAATCCCAGCCACGGCACATCGAACACTGTTGGTTCTCTCATTGTTTGGCAATGTCTCCCAGTGTCTGAAAGAGAAACTGCTTCCATCTGACCACCTCCAGGTGTCTCTGAACAGACCAAAGAATGAATAATTGTCTGCAGACTTCATCACTTCCTCCAGTTCTCCATCCTGTAGCTGCTTCATTCCACTGATCAGGTCTGTGTGTTTCTCTCTGCAGTAACTCTGAGCTTCCTGCCAGGTCTTCCCCTCTCTAATCAAGCGGTATTTCTGGGTTCTATTAGTTTCTGTGGAGTAAACAGATAAACTCATATCACATTAACTTTGAATGCTTTCCTTTTTAGAAAAAATAAACTAAAATTAACTATCTGAAATATACAGTTTGGTAATCCATAAAAAATGAAAAATTCCTAATTCTTACCATCATAACAGAGGAAAGGTAATTTAAATCTGCAATAGACATCTAGCCATATAAGATTCGATAACAGAAGCCCACAGTTCTCAGTTTTATAACCACTTGGTTCTCCAGGTCTCCAGTTTGTTTCCCTTTCATTGAACTCCACTCCAGGCAGAGACCAGTACCATGTTCTGATACCATCTGTCTGATCATACAGACCAATCCAAGCCTCACTCTTATCTCCCGCTCTGGTACTGAGGAGTCTCTTCATGTCTGTCATGTTAGACACTGTGGCCAGGTCAGTGTGTTTCTCTCTGCAGTACTGCTGAGCTTCAGTCCAGGTCTTTACATCATTAATGTAGTGATACTCATAGAGCTGACAGTTGATGAAACAACTCTGACCTGAAAACATAAACATATTGCTGTGAAAACTAATAAATGATAAAAAATCTACCAGTATTTCACTATAGCTATAAAAACAGAAGAAAAAAAATCAAGCCAGAAGAACCTCTGAATCAGGCTCATTATTTCCTCCAACAGCTTCCAGTGAGTTTAGTTGCTTTCATCAACTTACACATCAGAAAGAGCAGAATCCGACTCCACCACATCTTTGTTGCCAGATGATTATTTTTTATCTCAGCCGTGTGTCTAAGATGGAGAAAACAAGAGAATCAAAGCAGACTGTAAAATATTAAGCCAACGTTTCTTTAACCAACTATTAAAGTGATGACCTGATGCAGATGAAATGAAGGAATCGATTAGATTAATTTCAGACAGTGAACTGAAAGATCCTGCTTGGACATATTTTTTCTGAAATATTTCTTAAATGTCTATGGAAAACTGTCCCCTAATGTTGATCTGTTTCATCCTCAGATCCAGGAACTACATTTAAATATTTCAACCCGTAAGAAAATTATAGTCTTATCAATTTTTCTAATGAAAACAGTCTCTGCACATCATGCAGGAGATTAAGACATAATCAAAAAAGAACATCTATTTATCAGGATGATAATTCAATTAAACACTATCCTGAAAACAATAACAAGCCTGAACCTTTAAAACATCATCACCAACTTTTCTCATCTCTGTGAGCTACTAGTATCAGCTCCTTGCAGGGGGAATGTAGGGACACTATTGGTTTTAAGTTTCCTTGGGCTGATGTCATTGGTCCTATGCTATATGCATGCTCTTTTTTTAAGCTTGATGTGAGCACCAGGGTGCATTTTGTTTAACACTTGTGTGGTGTTTTCATTTTTTATTAAAAGAAAAATTATACAATGAATTCATTTTTCAAACTGAGACAAACTGACTTTGGCTCATTTTCTGTGAAGAACATATATCAGAATACATATTTAATGACCACACACCATACATCCCCCATACACATTTCTATTACTCACACACACACACGCGCAGGCCTAGACAGGAGACGGACAGAGTGTAGGTACACTGAACATCAGAGGGCCAAATGTGCAAGAAAATGAGAGCAGTGTTGACAAAATGTTTAAACCTTGTGTGGGAACCGCAGGTGCAGAAACACACACAAAAAAACACTGTCTGTTCTAATTTTCTCAAATGTTTGACCCTCTGTCTATCTGTTAAAAAATGGAGGCGGGATTCTTATCACAACCGATCAAGATGGCCAAAAGGTACTCAGCGCAGAGGGCCCTGGAATTAATTTTGGGAGAGAAGTTTTTGATGATGTAGAGGGAGAGGATTCAGAAAAAGAGGTTTCAGTATTTGAGGATCGTATTTCTGAAAATTCAGAGTCTGACAGTGACTCT
>NW_015151759.1:182912-185753 GCF_000732505.1 Cyprinodon variegatus
GCATTTCTTGCTACAGTTATACAAATTTTATAAGCATTAAACAAACTACATGCTGTTTATCAATGTTTGAAGCATCACGCGACTAAGACAGAAGGTAAATACCTGCCTATTCAATCAAAGATAGTCTAGATATTTCTGCTGGATTCATCTTGTATTTTCGTTTAAAGATATAGAATTGTGCAGAGGTAAACCCCATTCTTATCTTTTAAAGGCTGTCTCTGTATAATGAAACAAAGCAAAATAATACATTCAACGGACGGCAAATAAATGTATTGTATTTACATGTGCACTGGAACTAGAAGAGGAACTGACACTGATTATTAAAATATTAACTTACAAGTTGTACATATGGGCTGTAGTTACTCTGTGTAGCCCATTTCATGTATTTTAAAGGGCTGAAACAATTAATCAGATTAATCATGATTAATTCATTAATGAATTAATGTCAAATTTAGTAATAGATTAATCATCAACTGGAGTATAGAGAATCTAAAACATACCTTTAGCTGACAGAGTGACCCACTTAGAGCAGTAATTAAATTAACATTGTAAAAAAACTATGGAAACATTTTGCATTTTATATTAACAATGCTTTTGTCTGTCAATATTCTTCATCCAGAACTCCTCAAGAGGAAACATTTTAGTTTCCCCTGGTTTAATTTCATAAAAAAATCTTCTTTAAGGAAGCTTTTGTAATCCGATTATTAATGGAACAAATTATCATCACATTAATTGATTTGCAAAATAATCATTAGTTGCAGCCCTAATTTTATCATAACATTGCAAAGATATTTTGTACATACTACATCTATAGTGGAGATAACAGCATACAAAACACACTTGTAAATAAGCAAACTACACTAAAAATCATGCAGCATCATTGAATCAATTACTCATAGTGAACTAAATTAGATTGTCAGCTGAAGCCCCGAAGTTTCAGACACTTCTCTATCTGTGCTGCATCAACACTCATTGTTTCACTAAATTCAGCAATATCAAGTATGAATTTATATTTATATAGTATATAAATAAAAAGTTTCTCCTTAATCATTTAGACATCACCTGAAGCACTGAAGAGCCAGATGCTTCACCTTCAAGCTGCCCTGCATCATTATTACTGGATATCTGTGTTTCCTATGATGTTACTATTATACAACTAAAATATTAAATGTAACACAACCTTTTATATATCCTATGTTACATACTTTCTGACTGTTAAAATAGCTCCTTATATCGCTTTTCTTTTTTAGCAGCATCTTCTAAAAAGCACAACACTAAGAATGAGTTAATTCAAACAATTATAAAAGAAAATATAACACTAATCTGTAATGGAATAATATCCAAAATAAACAGCTGGATTCAAGGATTTTTACCAGACAGTAATATTTGTAATAATTTACTTATGGACTGTGTGGAAATCTATGTAAAANTATCGCTTTTCTTTTTTAGCAGCATCTTCTAAAAAGCACAACACTAAGAATGAGTTAATTCAAACAATTATAAAAGAAAATATAACACTAATCTGTAATGGAATAATATCCAAAATAAACAGCTGGATTCAAGGATTTTTACCAGACAGTAATATTTGTAATAATTTACTTATGGACTGTGTGGAAATCTATGTAAAAATAAAATCAATGTAAATATAGTTCCTCTGTTTATACTTGTCTTTATCCTATTTCTAGAAGTAGAAATAGTAAATTAAATAGCACTATTATTATGTGGAACTCTAATTATTATTTCTAAATAAAAAAATAGCAGATGTTTAGGTGCCACCTGGCGTTGTCACAAAACATACATCAACAATCCACCTGTCTTCATGACATCACCTTATCAACAGTCCAATAAGAGCAAGTCTAACTTCACTTTAATTGACTCAGTGATTACTCTTTTATAAAATACAAACAGATATTATAGGTTTTCTAAGAGGACGTGTCTAATAAATGAATTTTTTTGTCAAATGTTCCACATGTTGATTTTGAACACAGCTCATTGCTATAATGTTGCATGGGACTCTGATTGGTTCTTTATAATGTCTGTGACCATACGTGTTACATGAAGGTTGATGCTTTATGACAAGTAGCTGTAATGGCCACCAACCCTCATAAAAAAAAAAAAAAAAATGTTCAAAGATCTATATTTTAGGACACCATGCTCCCTGCATTACAAACACAGAGACATTATTGAATAGAAACAATTTAAGGAGGAAGAAATATGCAGGTTAAATCTCTTTCTGATCTAAACAAGGAAGTTGTTTTTCCCTTTATCATCAGAGCTGAATTAACAGAACCAACATCCTCATAGAACAGAGAAGCTGCTGAAAAATAAATTTCAAATCTTCTTTCATTCTCTATGTTTTTTAACAGGATCTATTGCCAAACATTTTAATCCAGTTGGAAGGAACCAAATATCAGTTGTTCTACGAAGGCCTATAACGAACATTAGATTATGGAATAAACTGCCCAATAAAGATCAAAGAAAACAGCAGACAGCCAAGGAAGCTTTGGAGAAGTTTAGAACAGGTTCAGGTTATTGAACATCCTCCCATCCTCTGACCATCATACCAAGCTTTGTTTAATCCAGCATCTGAAAATAAAGAGAATGGCTTCACTGTTCACCTAACATGATATGACTGTCCACCTACAGAGAGGAACAGCAAGGACAGCATTAATCAGAGAAGCAGCAGAGGGGCTCATGGTTACTTTGGAGGAGCTGCAGAGATCCACAAATGAGGTTGAATCTGCTAATGTGACAACTAGTAATTTTGGTGTTTATGGTAGAGTGACAAGAAGAGAAATGAAAGTAAGTTTTAAGTTTGTAATTTGTCAGAAGAGATGTAGA
>NW_015151760.1:0-2098 GCF_000732505.1 Cyprinodon variegatus
CAGAGTGTTGTTCAGCATGGGGGTGAGTAGAAAATGAAGGCTAATCATGTTTTGGGTGTACTATTCCTTTAAGCAAGGAAACCGGAAACGACTCACCCCCAGAAAATAAATAAATATAAATAAATTATTGTTTAACTTAACCCAACATCATAAATACTTAATCAAATTTGTCCTCATAATTTCAAATTTATCTTTAAGTTATCGTCATTCTGCCAGTCTCTGATGGTCTTACTGGTTTTCCCATCATGCTTTAGACCATTTCCCAGTTTAAATCTTTAACTTCAGATACTTTTCTGCAGCATTTAATTTTATTTTGATTTTTTTTTCGGTTTTTCTTGTCGTGTGAGCACTACAATTGATCACTTCTACCATGAAAAGAACAAAATCTTTCATTTTTACAACCAATGAGTCTTCTGCCATGTTGGGACATTTCTCCAGTGGTTCTAGACAGGGACCAAAGGGGGCCAGGGCCCCTGTAGATCTTGTCCTGGCCCCTGTACTGAAGACATAATACTTAAAGAGATTCTAGTGATGATCTGCGCTGGAACAGAAATGGTGACCGATTGATCCTTTGGCTCTATTCCATTTTTTTCTTTACAAATTCTATATTTTTAACTGTTTAAAAACATAACATCAGTGTTATTGAGATAGGATCCCAGTTTTCATCTGCTAAATGTTTTTTTTTCAAAACAAATGTAAAAAGAAATTCTCAACTTCAACTCTAATTAAATTCTAATTCAGATTTTATAGAAAACTGTAATTTCAACTTTTATTAAAAAAAAAAAAATCCTAAATTCTGAAGTATATTGACCTAATTTTTATTTTATTTATTTTCTTTATTTCATATATTCTAATAATCAGGGAGCCAGAGTGGCAGTCTGTGGGAGTGGGGGATCGAACTCACAATCTCAGGATTCAAAGCCCTATGCTTTGATATTTTAATCCCTGTTTTTTATTTCATGCTTTTCTCTGCCCCCATTAAAAAAACACGCTGGCCCCCTCCTGGCCCCCCTGGTATATTTGATCTATAACCGCCACTGGGATCAGGCTGTTATCTCTGCACCACCAGTTGCTCCACCTCCTCTCTGTAGTCCAGGTCGTTGTCGCCTCTGATGAGGCCCACCACCGTGGTGTCGTCTGCAAACTTTACGTGTGATCGGTGGTGAACCTGGGGACGCGGTCGTGTGTCATCAGGGTGAACAGCAGGGGGCTCAGGACGCAGCCCTGAGGGGAGCCTGGTGAACACCTGAGAAACTGAATTTCCTTCCTTTCCTTTTGGAGGAATTGGAAGCTTTAAGTCCTTCTTTCTCTGTTTTATCTTTCTTTTGATCAACTGTGAATATTCGTGAAATAAAATTTGCATTATTAACTAAGGAAAACGTGGTAATAGAAAATATTAGCACCTGAATTTCTGAGTTTATTTTTTTTAATCCACGGGTCTCAATTTGCTGGGAACCAGCAGTCCACACTTTCTCTGCTCTCTTTTTCTCATCGTCTTCTCCTTCTTTCCCATCGCCCGGCTTGCCACATGTTGGTTAATAATATCTGATTTTAAGGCCTGTTTAGCTATTATATCTACTTATTTTCCTTTGATGCCTACATGAGCAGGAATCCAGGTAAATCGAACAAAGATTTCTGATGATGAAGCTGAACTAATAGGTGATCTATATATCTAATAATATTACAGCTTGTCTATCTGATGCAATTATATAACTATTTCCTTCCCTAACATTATCAGCAAGCAACCATTCTAACTCTTAACATAATGGCAATTTAATTCAACTTTAAAAACTGTTAGATGATCTGTTGTTCTTCTGTTAATCTGGACTTTATGGTGTGGGATATTCACAGCTCATCCTGTTCTGACACTATTTGGGTCTTTAGATCCAGGGTCACTAGTATTTTTCTATTCAAAATATAATAAATTTGCCCTGGTGCGACGTCATAAAACGGGCGGTACACTGCGAGAGGCGGTGTCACAGTGTCTTTCTTCCGGGTTGGCACAACATCATCAGAAAAATAAAAATATATAAAAAGAAAAAAATCCGTAATAGTGAGGAAAATGTCATAATTTAAAAATAAAATAATTTAAATAATA
>NW_015151760.1:4118-6764 GCF_000732505.1 Cyprinodon variegatus
TAATGTTAAATCCCCCCTGATTTAGAGAAATCTAATGTCTGTGGGGTTAAGGGTCTTGCTCAGGGACCCAGAGTTCAGGCTGTGGGGATCGAACAGAGTACTTGCAACCTTCTCAGAGCACAGGCGCACTGCTCTAACCACTAGGCCAACACTCCCCCCTTTTGCTTTTGACCAACTTCTTAAGTGTGTTGATAATGTTTTCAAAATGCAAACAGGTTAGTTTTTACCTGGAGAAAGGTGATGGAGGTTAAACATAATGGGGCTTTATGACGTTGGTTATACCTTGAAACATTAACTGGCCCTGAAACGAACAGAATAAAAAAGTCTAAATAAACAGCAAAAGCTTTATTTATACAACTCACAACATATCAAAGGCTTCACATATTAAGGCTTTTCACAGTGACCATTCAATGAAATATTTCACTCAGATTGGTTTAAAGCTTTCCATCCAAGTAAACCCAGCTGGTTGCCGAGTTTATTGGGATCAGTGACAGTTATAGTTTACCATCTGGGAGGAAGGATCTGGGATAACGCCACTTTGTGACCTTATGGTGCAGGATTCACCTGTAAGACCGGAATTGCATAAAGACCTCATGGCGTTATATTTATGGTTCTGTTTTTTTTTTTTTTTTTTTTTTTTTTTTTGGAAGCCTTCTGCATCTTAATCTTTTTGACAAAAAAAGCGTATTAGTTTCAATCATGATTAAAACATTTAATATGGTTTAATCGACCAAAAGTTAAAGTTTTAGACTGGTTCAGGAAAAAAGTTTTTTTTTTCCATATATTCTAAATAAAAACACCAGATAACTGGGTATAATATTGTGCAAGTGCACGGGGGGGTAAACAAAGAAGTGGTTTGGCTTATCAAGTTAGCAGCTACCAAAGTCATGAAATTGTGATGAAAAGTTCTATCTAAGGTGAAAAAATGCGTGATTACCACCACCTTCAGTTTAACGACACAAACGTGGCAGCAGAAAATATGCTTTTTGTAGAGGGAGGGGAAAAAACAAAGACCTTTTCAAACAGACCCTGCTACTGCTGCAGCGGGGCGCTAACCGATATCGCGAGATTAGAAACAAGAAAAACCCACAATTAGAAATAAACATATTATTCACTTGATTTTNAACCATTCTAACTCTTAACATAATGGCAATTTAATTCAACTTTAAAAACTGTTAGATGATCTGTTGTTCTTCTGTTAATCTGGACTTTATGGTGTGGGATATTCACAGCTCATCCTGTTCTGACACTATTTGGGTCTTTAGATCCAGGGTCACTAGTATTTTTCTATTCAAAATATAATAAATTTGCCCTGGTGCGACGTCATAAAACGGGCGGTACACTGCGAGAGGCGGTGTCACAGTGTCTTTCTTCCGGGTTGGCACAACATCATCAGAAAAATAAAAATATATAAAAAGAAAAAAATCCGTAATAGTGAGGAAAATGTCATAATTTAAAAATAAAATAATTTAAATAATATTTTACAAATAAATACATTAAAATAGAAACTTGGAAGGCACAAAAAGTGCTGATTATAATTGACCCCGGCGTGATGCTTTGACGATTCTCTCTATATTTTCCACCACTAGGTGGCGGTAATAGGTAACTTCATGCAGTTACGAACCGAAAATAAACGCCAAGAAGAATGTAGAAGAGCTTTCTGCAAAACCTGCACAGAAAAGATAAATGTGAAGTAGTTTATGCATTTACAATCAACCGGAGGATAACACGCTCCATCTTAGATCGATTTGGGTGCAAACATGGCGGAGGCGGGAGATGCAGCCGAACAACAGGCCAGCATTCATCTCCAGCTCAGCGGCGCGGTAAGCTACTGTCTGCACGCCGCGTTTAGGCTGCGACAAGCTGCATCATAGCAGGCCCAGATACACCCACCACAGGTTAAAGCCAACCGAGGAGGCGGGCATGGTATATTTTAACCGTATAGCGGAGATACTGGGAGCTAACGGCACACCGCAATCAAAGGGAAGGTTAGCTTAGCAGGCCGTTGGTAGCCGCTGGTTCTACTTTCTGATTCACGCTTCAGTTTAACGACACAAACGTGGCAGCAGAGAATATGCTTTTTGTAGAGGGAGGGAAAAAAAAAACAAAGACCTTTTCAAACAGATCCTGCTACTGCTGCAGCGGGGCGCTAACCGATATCGCGAGATTAGAAACAAGAAAAACCCACAATTAGAAATAAACATATTATTCACTTGATTTTCTGAAATCCTTCCGCTGCGAAACATCTTATGTCTTATTCATCTTTTTTTGTTTTGTTTTACTCGTTACGTCTGGTAATTGGAAAAGTTGGTTTCTAACAAGTAGTGGGAGATCTCGCGAGAGCGGTTTGGCTATAGGGGATTTCTGTTTAACTATTATTACATTTTAAATCTATAACAGGGACGGATTTAGGAAATTTGGGACCTTAGTCAAAAACAGGCAGGGGGCCCTCTGAACATAGAAGACAACAAATAAAACAGCCCCATTCTACAGATAGAGACATGTTAATAGAATAGACATCCATTATCTGTTCTAGGTTGTGTCCCTCTCTTCTTGTCCCTTTTCTTCTTGTTTTCCTCTCTATGTTTTGTACTCAGCTGACTTTTCATGCTGTCTCTAAAGGAATGAAAGATTTTTTCCAAGCAC
>NW_015151760.1:8948-9945 GCF_000732505.1 Cyprinodon variegatus
CAAAAACTTTTAGCATGGGCAATAACCTGGGGGGGGGTCCCATCACAACTCTTTCCCTTTCAATATAATACCAAAATTGCAGCTTTTAGAATCAACTGATACCAATATTGAGTTAATCAGTGGCGATTTCTCATTGGAGACTAAGGTGTCTAAGTTTTGTAAAATTATTGGTAAAATATGCATGGTCAAACTTGATAAATGTAGTCATTAAACAGCATTAAATATACGGTAAGATGCACCTGACTTTTATTTTTATGACCATATTTAGCAAGCTGCAGACTGATTAAGCAGAAGAAACATTTAATCAGGTGATAAACTCTCCCTCCTCATCATGTGCTTCTGTCTCATTCAGTTCCCTCTTAATGACTTGATTTTTTTTTATTAAGAACTTCCACATGTCCAAACTTAATGGACAAACTGTCAGCGCATCAAAACCCTTCAGTTGGCTCTAAAAATACACAATAATGGTCAGTGATTAAATTTAGCCGCTGCTGCCTTAATCACAGCCAGGATCAACCAGTAGAACCAGCATGAATAGATCCTCACACCTGATCACAGGACGGCGTTCTATTATGGAGACAAAGGTTGTTTCTCAGTTCACAAGAACATTAGTACAGACTCGTTTCCTCGGCAAGTATGTTCTTGAGAAGAACACAGGAAAGTCTGAACTCTGGGAGACCGGGAGCATGCAGCATAAATATGGGTCAATTGGAGCAGAAGCGTACTGATGACATCACCACACGCTCCCCTTGTCTAGAGCTGCATTTCACCTCCTGTTATTAACAGTGTCTAGATAGTTTGTCTTTATTTAGAAAATATGGATGTTGTGCTCGTTATTTTCCTGTTGGATCAGTGTAGACTGACCCTGAGGTTCTGGTTCCTATCTACTGTCAGCCACCCCTCACTGTACATTAGGGATGGAACGGTTTATGAAAACCATCCGAACCGTTCGGTTCGCGTGTGTTGCGTTCGGTTCATGCGCTGCTCCTTTTTCTCA
>NW_015151760.1:13023-16536 GCF_000732505.1 Cyprinodon variegatus
TTGGTTCTAACCTGTTGCTGGTGACGGTTAGTCTGGCTTTGGAAATCAGAATCTACCCGCTTCCATCTAGAGCAGAGGTCACGGATTAGCAGGCTAATCCGGCTAATCCGGACTAGGGTGGCCAACCGTCCCTGGAAAAACGGAATCATTCCGTATTTAGAAATAAAAGTACCTGTCCTGTATTTAGTGGAAAAGTATGGAAGTAAATCTGTGTCGCTGGCATTTGAATTAAAAATGCCGCTGAAATTTAAATGTATGTTTGTTCTTACTGTTTCAGTGTTAAAATATATTCAGAACACATTTTTGACCTAAAAAAAATTCATTATTATTTCGACACAGTTGAAATTTCATGTTATTTTCTCTTCAAGCTAAAAATTCACATTACTATATCAAAGTGATTACATTTTCAATACTTATTTTTCAGTTACATTTTTAAGTGTTAAAAAAATCTGCATATAAATAAATTCAACCTTTCAAAATTCAAACTCAATATTTTCAGCCTCCTGAGATTCAACTGGCTCTATTTCACCGTCTTAAATTCGGCGTCTAAATTCAGTGTAAAAAGGGAAGGGTTACTTCAGGTCACAGACATTAGCAATGGATTGTGGCGTCCAACACCCAGCCAATCCCGTTACGCTAACGCTAACTCAACAGTGAGTTATTACTTTCATTTTTCTGTAGTTGAGTTAGCGTTAGCTTGCATGACCGGCTCCGTCATGCTGGTTTTCCTTCCGTATGAGCGCCAGAAGCGTCACGTGACTAAGAAACCGTAACGGGATTGGCTGGGTGTTGGACGCCCATTGCTAATGTCTGTGACCTGAAGTAACCCCTCCCTTTTTACACTGAATTTAGACGCCGAATTTAAGACGGTGAAATAGAGCCAGTTGAAACTCAGGAGGCTGAAAATATTGAGTTTGAATTTTGAAAGGTTGAATTTTTTTATATGCAGATTTTTTTAACACAGAAAAATAAATATTGAAAATGTAATCACTTTGAAATAGTAATGTGAATTTTTAGCTTGAAGAGAAAATAAATGAAATTTCAACTGTTTAGAAATATTGAAAAAATTTTTTTTTAGGTCAAAAATGTGTTCTGAATATATTTTAACACTGAAACAGTAAGAACAAACATACAACATTCAAATCCTAGCGACACAGATTTACTTCCATAGAAAAGGAACGTATTACTGTGAGAGTAAAAAACAAAACAAAAAAGTCAATAAAAGCTGATGGAAAATAAAGAACAAGGGCACATTAGATACAAAACTTACGGTAAACTTGTTCCCGGGCCCTGTCCTGGGCTGTGACCAATGAGCTGACAGCATATATGTAATGATCCAGAATCCCCTCATCCCATTGGCCGAGCCAAGTGTTGCTCACGGAGAAGATAGCGGGAGACAACGGAGCATTATGAGGGCTGATCCAGCTGAAAGTTGAGTGCTTTTGGGGGCGGTGCACCTTCGCATAGTGATGCTCCTCCTTCAATAAAAAAAAGGATGCAGAAATATAGGGAGGAATGGGTAAAAAAACAAGTAGCTGGGTGGAAAAAGTAGAAAAAGTTCTGCGATAATGAATATAAAGCACACAGGAAACAGGAAAACAAACGATCAGTTCAGGTGTTTTATAAAATATGTGACTCAGGAAATTGTCTAAATACCAAACTGAACAATTTTTGTTCTCTACTTCAAAAATCACTTTAGATTTTAAAATGGAAAAATGTTCATTTAATTTTTTTTATTTTTTTTTNAGCGACACAGATTTACTTCCATAGAAAAGGAACGTATTACTGTGAGAGTAAAAAACAAAACAAAAAAGTCAATAAAAGCTGATGGAAAATAAAGAACAAGGGCACATTAGATACAAAACTTACGGTAAACTTGTTCCCGGGCCCTGTCCTGGGCTGTGACCAATGAGCTGACAGCATATATGTAATGATCCAGAATCCCCTCATCCCATTGGCCGAGCCAAGTGTTGCTCACGGAGAAGATAGCGGGAGACAACGGAGCATTATGAGGGCTGATCCAGCTGAAAGTTGAGTGCTTTTGGGGGCGGTGCACCTTCGCATAGTGATGCTCCTCCTTCAATAAAAAAAAGGATGCAGAAATATAGGGAGGAATGGGTAAAAAAACAAGTAGCTGGGTGGAAAAAGTAGAAAAAGTTCTGCGATAATGAATATAAAGCACACAGGAAACAGGAAAACAAACGATCAGTTCAGGTGTTTTATAAAATATGTGACTCAGGAAATTGTCTAAATACCAAACTGAACAATTTTTGTTCTCTACTTCAAAAATCACTTTAGATTTTAAAATGGAAAAATGTTCATTTAATTTTTTTTATTTTTTTTTTATTTAAAAATTCAATGTATAATATGGGTGCATAAGAAACTCTTTTTATTTCAGTGTTAAATTCTGTTTAAAGTAACTGATTATAATTAAAAATGTCTCCGGACCTTTACTGGTTTTTATTTATTGGGACCCTGCTGGGTTTTAATTGGTTACCCCTGATCTAGACTAATAAGCCGTGTCCACGGCGTAGGTCAGCCTGACTGACCAGGCTAGAACAAATGAGTGAGGATGAGGAAAATATTACGAGTTGGTGATGAAGATGAGATTTTAGAGTAAAAGAGAAAGAAGGCGAAGCAAAGGAGGAACAGGAACAGGAAGGCATAGAGTCTGGGAATCGAGCTGATCCACCTGCTAAATAGTTATTCTCTGTAGATTAGATTTTTTTTTTCTTGAAGATCTGCTGTAAATGATGCCACTAAATCTGTTTTTGTTTTTATAGCCTTTATTGGCCTTTATTGATTGAAAAAAAATTCTCCATTGCTCTTTTTTCCCCCCTCAAATCTTTATTTACAAAACCTGTTTTATTATTTCCCCCAACGATAATGGAACAAATTTGACTCCATACATTTTTCAGCCATTTGAACCAGTTTTAAAGATGAAGGTGGGTTTGATCGCAGCTCCGATTTACACCGACCAAAATGAGGATTTTTTATTTTATTTTATTTTTAAAGGCGGCACAGCCGCTCTCCTCTCCTTGATTTCCTGTTGCTCCTCAGTTTGCAAATGGAAGCCTTCAGTGTTCCTGCGGACCTTTTCTAGAACCTATTTCTAGCTGAAGGAGTCGGCTAAGGGGAGATTAGTGGCAACAGCTCTTATTTGGAGAGGAAATGACTCTCTGCAGCTTCACCCCTGCAGCCACCGCCGCTGCTACATCCTGACCCCAGACTCAATAATTGGCTGAGGAAGGGGGAAGACGGCCCTCTGGGTAATTGGCTTCATTGATTGTGTGTGTGGTGGGGGGGGGCAGGGTCTGATCTACGGCAAATATGAGACCATTCTTTATCAGAATTTCACCCCTTTTTGACCCAACGAGCCATTTAGATCCTGGTCTGCTATGTCAGGCAAATTAGAGTGAAATGATACAATAGCTGCAGAGAGGCTAAAACTACGACGGAGTATCAGGGACAGGCTAGAGGTTTTTTATTTTATTTTATTTCGAGAATAAAGTC
>NW_015151760.1:17950-21248 GCF_000732505.1 Cyprinodon variegatus
TGAATCAAATTTCACTCCATATTTTTTATTTTTTTGACATTTCAGCATTTATATTGGTTGAATTGATTTTCCCTATTTATTTTGTGTGTGCTGCAGTTTTTTTTTTTTTTTTTTTTTTTGTTGCTTGCAGTACGTTTTGCAGTGTGTTTGCATCCCTCGGCTTCCGTAAATTAAAAGCGTAGCTAATGAAACTACGCTTATTAAATTAAACTAGAAGACGCTCAATAGAAATTTACCTGAAATACGACTGAAGATTTTTCAATAAACACTTTAAGCGTTTATTAATGCAAATAAATTAGTATTGTAACTTGCTGTTTATCTTATATATTTTTTCCTGCTCCATCTATAATTTCACTTTTTCTTATATTGATTTTTGGTTTTTAGGTCAAGCGCCCCCCGGTGGCTACATTGTGTTGCTCTGACCTTTACCTGCAGTGTTCTAGTAGGATGGGTGGAGCTCCTGTGGGAAAACACATGAACATTTGTCTCATATTTATTTACCAAAGGGACAGAGTCATGGTTTATTAGTTAAAAAATGTCAAAGTATGTAAATAAACAAAATACTTCAGTTCTATTAATTGAAAATGAATTTGTTTCATCGGGTTATTAACCGTTTTCTGTAATGAATAAATGAACTGTCTGGATTTTTTTCTGCTTCCTTTAATCGGGTGATTTTTCTGTAAGAAAGCAGGAATCTGTTGTCAGCCTTTAAGCAGAGAGCTGCCAGTAAATCTGGCTCCTCGTTCACAAGAAAAGCAAAAATAATCAACCAAAATGAATTTGTTCGCATTTCAAAATCCAGCTGAGACAGTAAAGTCCTCCGCTCTCGCTCTGCTGCAGACGTTGGAAACCAGGAAAGCTTTAATAGTTTCTGCTTCTACAGGGAATGACTCTGGACTGTGTGGAGATCTCTCTTGCTCGGGTGTTTGAGAGCGGCCAGGCGTACGTGGCCCTGTCCCGAGCCCGGAGCCTGGAGGGTCTGAGGGTCATGGACTTTGACCCACACGTGGTCCGGGCAGACCCAGACGTTCTCCTCTTCTATAGGAAACTGAGGAAGGAGAGGTTGCTCATGCAGGTGGGTGCAGAGCTCATCCTTGGTTATTGAGCTGCTTTTGGGTTAATGTCTCCAAACTGATGGAGTTTGCTTCCCCTTCAGGCCTCCATGGATCATTTTATCTCCAACGACAAAGAAAATTTCCCATGAGGAACATCAGCTTCTCCTGAACCTGTATGCACTGTGTGCAAGACAATAATTACCATGTGACTGGCTGGACTGCACTGCCACCTGCTGGTCATTTCAGCAACTTCACTTTTTCTTTGAACTTTAGACTTTTTATGTTTTTAACTAGGAAACCATGTGTAATTTATTGGGGTTTTTTTTTATACTGAAATAAAAGCTCCAGCTCTATCAAAGTCTTTTTTTATATATTTATGGTAAAATTAAAATCTCCTCCATCAGTGAATTAAAAAAAAATCTTCTGTAAAGTATCCACAAATATTGCTTATTTCAGCTGCTTTAGTTTAATGGAGACTCTTGGACCAGTTTGTTCACTGGAATGCTCAACATTTGAACTGGAGTAGCTCCAACCCAACAAGTGAGACTTTTTACATTTATTTATTTTTAATTATTTTGTAAAAAAACAAACTTTGGTCCAGAAGAGTGCAGTTCTAGGAATAGCAAAGATGCTGCGCAGAACCCTCAAACTCCCAGGCCTCTGGAAGGGTGTGTGCTCAAAAAAAAAAAAAGAAAAAAAAAAGTTTTTCCAGTGTGAGACTCTTGCTAGAGGAAATTCAAATTTAATTTATGTCCTTAGATGTTAAAGAAAAGCTCTGACTGGGGAAAGCCCAGCACACACCTTTATACAAATCCCACCCCATCATTAAGAACTTTCTCACCCATGAACATTTGGAGGAAAACTACTTCAGTTCATCAAGGACGTTCCCCGTTAGGTTCATGTATATTTCACCGGCCAGATAAACATTTCAGAACAAGTGTCTGTTTACGGCATGAAGGAGGATGAGGAAACTTTAAACACAACAAACATGCTTCCACAAGCTGGACTCTGGGCAAAATGGAGCCTGAGTGGGACAGAAGGAACGATGAACGCCGCAGAAAAAACATCCTGGATGAAAAGCGGATCTCCTGGAGGCTCCACTGATGGAGCATCACTGCAGAATCTAACGGTACTTCAGAGGTTCTGCTTGATGCGGTCCACATCAGCTCATTTCTGCTGAAGCTGCATAACAATAACGGCTGTTTTGGGGTTTAGAGTAAAAATCCAAGTCGGTTCAGTAAAACCGTGACACCCAGAGAGTAAGAGAAAATATTTATTTGCGATTTGGAACAGTGAATAAAGGCCAAACCTGAGGTAAACATTTCTAATCTGACCCATTTAGTCTGGCTAGAAACTTCTAGCTGGGCTGCAGCAGCAGGTGTCCATGGAGGAGGAGCACGTGAAGACGGGCGATCAGTTCAACGGGACGAAGGAGAGCAGGAAACATGGCGACTGGGAGTAGATGGGGTCCTACAGCTGCTGGGGGGGTGGTCAAGGGGGCGGGGGTCATTTCACATCGTGGAACAGCTTATGTGCAACCTGAAAACAGAGCAACAGTCAGAGGCTTTACTGAAACAATATAAAAATAAAAAATCTAAGTTTTAACAATGATTTGTGGGTGTGGACATAGCTTTGTTCCCTACGGAAGAAGATTAGGGCCACTGAAAGGAAAAATAAAAAGTTAACAGATTTTTCTAAATTTTATTTCAGTTTAATATGGTAAAAAGTCAGAATTTTGACTTTTTTCTCAGGTCATTAAAACAAGAGAGCTAGTCTCTAAAACAGACATGGCTATGGCTTGATGCTAACATGTTTGTTAGCTGTCAGAATTCTGAAAGAAAAAAGTCAGAATTCTGAAAGAAAAGAAGTCAGAATTCTGAAAGAAAAGAAGTCAGAATTCTGAAAGAAAAGAAGTCAGAATTCTGAGAGGAAAAAGTCAGAATTCTGAAAGAAAAAAGTCTCTGAGAAAAAAAGTGCAGAATTCTCAGAATAAAGTAAGAATTCTGACTTTTTCCATATTAAACTGAAATAAAATAAAATAAAAAAAAATCAGTAAACTTTTTTTTTTCAGTGGCCCTAATCCTCTTCCGTAGTTCCCGGCTAAATGAATCCGATGAGTTTTTCTTGTTAAATAGATATGATTACAAAAACGTCAGGTAGCTTCTAATAGACAACCATTTTTTAATCTAATCAGACTGGGTGAAATAACTAAGCTGCTCACAGCTAATAATCTGCCAAGGGTT
>NW_015151760.1:24626-26232 GCF_000732505.1 Cyprinodon variegatus
CTGCAGAAGATAATGAAAAAAAAGACAGGATTTATTTTGAATAGAATTGTTTTAAATTTTGGGACAATATGGTCTGATAAATTTGATAATTTGAGATTTAAATATGATTTCCATACGACTTTAAACAAGGCGAGAAAAGGATAAAAAAAAAAAGTACAGTAAGTACATCTTTTTTAATAAAATTTACTGAAGTAACTGTTACTAATTACTCCCCTCACTAAATAAACACATGTAGTAAAATAAAGAGTGAAAACATGCTGATCATGAAGCACAGACATCCTCCAACTCACCACTAGATCTTCCTCTTCTTCTTCCTCCTCTTCCTCTTCTGGAGCATCCTCCTCCTGATCAATGGCAGGAAAAGGGTTTAAAGTTCAAATTAAAATTTAAACAATGATCAAAGAGTACAGGGTGGGAAATCGTATTTAAATAAAATTGGCAGTAGCTCTTCATTAATTATTCAGAATTAAACATAAAAAAATGTGTACATCCCGGTTTATTACATTTACTGCATTCATTCAAGCCTTGATTAATAGAATCAGTGTTTAGTAGCTTTAATGTTAGTTTCACCATGTTTTCAGGCTGACCCTTCGCTCATGGAGTCCACAGCTGAAACACAACCGGACTTCCTTTAACACAGGTTTTCATATGTTCTTTACCTCTTCCTCAGGGTCTCCATATGTGAGCATTTTCCTCTCAAAAACCATTTCTGCGACTGTTAAACCAGCTAACCGCTCAGTTCAAGCTGCGCTAATGTCCCTGCTCGAGGACGTGAGGTCGGTCACACTCCAGGAAACGACTAGAACGCTTCCCTCCGTGTGAAGCCTTCTATTGGTCAAAAGTTTTATCGACGTCAATTTAGTCCAATCACACGCAGAGTTTGCCTAAGCCCCACCCAAGTGATTTTCAGTACAGCGGAACTGTTTCTTTGGAGGACGAAGAGAGAACCGGAGGAAAACGCTGTTGCACACTTCGTGATGGCGCTCTTCCTGGAGACCTCAACAGTTTTACTGAGGAGAATTAAAGACATTAGACCGTTGACGGCCAAACGACACCGAGTTAAAGGCAAATGGGTAGGTCACCGTAAGGCGGGAAAGAACGAACTTTTGTTGTTTTTGGTTTGAGAGACATTTAAAGAGAAGCGAGTCGGTGGGTGCGCACCATTTACCAGCCGGTGAAGCGTTATACCGGGCGGGTGGAGTTTCCACAGCGACAGCGGCGGAAAACCGAACATGTAACTGGGATATATGGGAGGCTAAAGTTTATATCCATAAATTTAAAAATACTATGACGAAACCCTCATGTAGTTCTTTCTTAAATGAATTAATTTATTTCTATATGTCATCCTCTTCCAAGAACAAAAATGCTTTTAAAACTTTATGCTCTAAATTCAAAATATTTATGTAATCCCCTTATATGATTCTATGTCTTCACTTTACTATTTTTACGTTTATTCAGTTTTTTATTTATAATTACTATTGTTCTTTACTTTACTTTACTTTACTATTACTATTTATTTACTATTACTTTACTATGAATTTACTATTCAAACCTCTGGTGATTGTTCTTTTGAAATTATACTTATATCTTCATGTAGTACAAAATT
>NW_015151760.1:26739-27933 GCF_000732505.1 Cyprinodon variegatus
AAGTTATTTGAACATATTAAACCTATATTATTCTAAATTACTCTCTAAACATTTATTTTTTTGAATGAGAATTTTCTCATTTTAAAAAAAAAACCTATTTTCTACAAATGTCCTGATATCTAAAGTGTTTTTACTTTCAAAACGAACACATTTCTCTCCATACTGGCAGAACCTCATCTGTTATTCAAGAGGGAAGAGAAGGAAAAAACATCTTGAATAACAAATAAAAGTAAGAGTGTATGGAGTCAGAAAGGGTTCTTCTTCTTCTCATCGTGAGGTTTTATGGTTTGCAAACCAGTTTAAAGTGCATTACTGCCACCAACTGATAACAAATGTCTATAATCTCCTACAGGCTACCACACTTCCCAAACATCCTCCCACCAGACTGGCCCTTCAGCACTTTGATGCCACCTACAGCGCCCAGCTTGGGGACCTGTGGCCCTCAGTCCGAGTGGCCCTGCTGTCAGAGAGGAAGTACGGAGCCCTCCTCAATAATTTCTGTCATAGTCCAGATCTGGAGGAACTTCAGGCTCAGGGCTGCAGAGACTTCATTAGCAGCGGACAGGGTAGGTGAGCGGCTCCGCTACGTCTGCATCAGGCTGGTTTATGGCCTTTAGCTGCAGTGAATAAAGCTCCACAGGGGGAAACAATATGGAGTGAATTTTGGTCCATTATGTTGCAAGCAAAGAAAATACAACCCTGAAATAAAAATTTGAAAAATATTTTAATTAGAAAATAGGTTTTGAGATTAACTTTGCTGCTTTGTCAGATTTTGTTTCCACTTTTTTTTCTTTTGCAGATTTAATTTTAGTTTTCTAATTTTGAAAATGCAGTTTTCCAGACCACAGCCTCTTCATTTCTGGAGGCTGGATTTTCTCTTAAATGAGGAGTGAAGACACATTTCTATTGATCTGCTGGGCGTTAGCATTAGCGTTAATATTTTGATTGGTTAATGAGCCTTTGGATTGAAGTGAAAAGAATGTGATCCATGAAATGCAGTCAGAAAAGAACGAAATTTGTAAAACTATGAAAATAGAAATATGAGGTGAAAAAAATAAAATACAATCTGTAAAACAATCTGAAAGTGTAATTAAAGAGGTAAAATTGAAATAATGGAGAAAAACATAAAAAATAAAAACTGTTTGGAAATGCAATATAAATGTATATGAAGAGAAAATAAAAAATAAATTAAAA
>NW_015151760.1:28815-30975 GCF_000732505.1 Cyprinodon variegatus
GACCTGAGATGACAGGATGTGAATTGTTGAATAGAACCATCGATTATTGGTGCTTCGATAATCCGTCTCTGCTGTCCCCTTTAGGCCGGACAAGTTTGGACTGTTGAGCTACTACCTGATGGACGCGGCGTCCGTACTGCCTTCTCTGGCGCTGGACGTCCAGGCGAATCACACGGTTCTGGATCTCTGCGCCGCTCCTGGTGGAAAGGCCCTGGCTTTGCTACAGACGCAGTCAGCCAGTGAGTGGGGGGGTCTTCATCCACCGCCGCCCCCGTCCTCCGCGTCGCCTGCTAACCGTCCGCTAACGCCGCTTCTGTGTCGCAGGGTTTCTGTGCTTAAATGACTCGTCTGTGTCGCGGACGTCGCGGTTAAAGAGGGTCCTGCACAGCTACGCTCCCAAAGAGCTTCTCACCGACGACAAGCTGCGCATCACCTCGGTTGACGGCACCATGTGGGGCGAGATCGAACGGAACTCCTTCGACAGGGTGAGACGGCGTCATGCGATGGCGGCGGTTTGTCGCTCCGACTATGGGGAGAATTTGCTTCCAAAATTGTCATAAGCAAAAACACATTTAAAAAGAATTTTAAAAAAGCAATCCAGGAATAAAACTTTGAAAAAGGTTTTAATAAGTTTTCTAACTCAGATTTTTTCATTTTCATATTTAATTTTTTTCTTTCTTTTTTTAAAATTTCTCTTTCAGATTGTAAGAATTGCAGTCTTTTCAAATTGTGTTTTGCAGATCAGTCTGAAAAAAAAACAGCAAAGTTACTCCTGACACATTTTTTTCATTTCTTTCAAATTCTTTCTTTTTAAATTTAAATTTACCAAACTTGTTCTGGCTATGGGGAGAATTTTGTTCCAAAATTGTCATAAGCAAAAAAACACATTTAAAAAGAATTTTTAAAAAGCAATCCAGGAATAAAACTTAGAAAAAGGTTTTAATAAGTTTTCTAACTTTACTGTTAAATCACATTTTTTAATTTTCATATTCAATTTTTTTTATTTTTGTTTATTTCTCTTTCAAATTGTGTTGCAAGAATTGCAGTGTTTTCAAATTATGTTTTGCAGATCAGTCTTTTATTTTTAAGACCAATAAGAATGTTGTTGCTAACGTCCATTTCGACCAATAGAAATGCATCTTTTCTCCTCACGCCACAGGAAGGCCCGCCTCTAAAGGTGAAGATGATGTGGAAACATGATTTAAAAGAATGAAATTCATTAGAGTCAACCTGAAAAAGATTTGTAAAAATAAAATCAAATTTAGTATTTAAATTGTAATAAATTATAAAAAATTAAGTTATTAAAATGATAAATAAATAAAATATGGAAAACAAAATTTGATTTAAAAAAAGAAATCTGAAAAAAACAGCAAAGTTACTCCTGACACAATTTTTTCATTTCTTTCAACTTTCCTTTTAAATTTAAATTTACCAAACGTCTTCTTTGCAACAACAAGGAAGCAAAATTCCCCCCATAGCTGATGTGATTTAAAAAGGTGACCGCGTCGGTTTGTTTGTCTGCCTTCAGGTTCTTGTCGACGTTCCCTGCACCACAGACAGACATTCGCTCATGGAGGACGACAACAACATGTTCAGCAGGAGCCGAGTCGGAGAAAGGCGGAGCCTCCCTCGGCTGCAGGCGGAGCTTCTGCTGTAAGAAAGATGGAGACACTAAACCAGACACGGAATGACATGAACCAAAAGAAAAGTTTGTTCAGCTTCACGCTGCAGGGCCCTTGCTGTAGGGGCGGGGCTTATCGATGACTAATGCTACGTTCACACCTAACGCGCTTTGAACAGCAGAGGCAGCTAGTTTACATGCAAAGTTAATGGTTGACGTGCATCAAGGCGCAGCAAAAGGTCCTGCAGCGCATTTTGAGCATTTCACCGCAAGATTCCACATACCCCGCCAGCGCCCCACCCCACTCACCTACGCCGTGCGGAGTATTTGTCTGTGATGTTAATCAATGAGAACTGTTCCACATCTACCGCTACTCCTCCGCACATCACCGTCCACTAAGGGATGGAACAGTTAATTAAAACCGTTCGGTTCGATTGTTGTGGATAAAAGTTGTGGATAAAAGTGCAACAGTGTGCAAGCATTGTGCAACACGTTTTGTTTATGCTAACAGCAACATGACCAACATGTCATGCTAACCC
>NW_015151760.1:32313-34775 GCF_000732505.1 Cyprinodon variegatus
TTAACATACGTCACGCACTCCGTTGCTCTTATTGGTTGTAGGTCTATCCAATTGAGTGCAGAGGCATTTTTTTTCCTGGTTCGTTCAAAACACGCCCCATAAGCACAGCTCTATGGAGCAGCATCAGACTCATTCTGACTAGAATTGAGTCGGACTACGTCAGGCTAGCGTACGCCTGCGTTTTAGGAGATTCCAGGACGTTAGGCAGACGCTGGATAAATCGACAAGGTGTGACAGGGCCCTAATACACAACTACCATCAACCATAACTAGCGGTTTCTTTACGACAGTTGCTGTGAAGACTCGTCAGCTGATGTAGCCGAGCTCAGGTCACCGGAAAATAGGAAAAGATCGGGCCGATCTCGTGATCGGACGGAGATATCCTTACTTCTGATGGTTCTGGACTCCAGGGAACCGCAGCGGACCAGAGGGGGACCTTCACTCTTCTGTCAACTCATTTTACAAACCTTTTATTTTGACAGTAGGTGGCTGTGTCTCTGTCGGGGTCATGAATAGGTTTTTTTCTAAAAAAAGAACTGAAATACAGACTTATCGGTACAATTCCTGCAGGAAGGAGAGACAGTTGAACCCCAGACTCAAACATTCCGTCTCCCACCGGACCTCCTCTGCAGAGCGTTTTATTAACAGAACATGACGCATGGTTACAAACAGAGTATTGTTCTGACAGAACAATTGATCAGTTCATAAAGACAGAATGCTCCATCAGAATGACAAGGCAGGATGGTCTCCTTACTGAATCATGAGACAGGAGTGGAGCATCCCCTCGCACAAATGTTTCAGAAGCACACATTAATTTTATAATCATCATTGAATAAACCCAACAGTCTCTCTCATGTCCTGCATCACACGGTCAATGTTTTTGGTTAGTAATATGATTAAAGGAAGAAGCTCTCCCTAAAGTGTAAAGTCTTTTCACCATTGAAGCGTTTTTCATCTCATCTGTTGCTTCTCTACACTGGAAAAGGTCTTTTTTTTTTCTTAAAATCCGTGCATTTGGTCATGGATTGAGGAGGTAAAACAGATATTTTGCCAATGCAACAAGACAATTAACACTTAAAATAAGAAAACACAATGGCATTGTCTTATTTCAAGTGCATTTTATCTAATTATCTTATTTTAAGAGTAAAAATACTAATTCTATTTGTAAATTATCTCATTTACCTACTCGAATTAAGACATTTTTACTTATTTCTGGATCGTTTTTCACCTCCGCCTCCCTTTTAGGGCGGGAATCATAGCTGCTTGTCCTGGAGGCGAGGTTCTGTATTCCACCTGCACCCTCTGTCCCAGCCAGAACCTGGGCGTGGTGGAGCGAGCCGTCCAGCTAGCGGAGGAGAACCACGGCATCCGGCTGCAGGTCCGTAGATCGCCGGGCGGCGGCTGAGTCACTGCGACCACCGACGTCCTGACCTCTTTCCTTTTTCTCGCCTCCATGCAGGTGGTCAGTCTCAGACCTCTGGTGCGGATGTTCCAGAACACTTTTCACTTTGCTCCTGACCTCCACCTGGGCGAGATGGTCGTCCCGCATCTGGCCGCTAACTTTGGACCCATTTACATGTGCAAGATAAGGAGACTCGCGTAAACGTTTAGATAAGACGCAAGGACACAGATTTTATACTGACAGTTGTTGTGGCCATTTATGCCAAATATTTATTTATACCAATTCAGTTTTCATGGTATGTAAAATATATTTAAGTTAATTTAGAAACGAAATTTTTTATAAATTTTTTATATTTGGAATAGTTTAGGTTCTGAATTGTTAAACCCTCCCATTAATTTGAGTGATTAAGAGCAGAGCGGGTGCTGATGGATGGGTCGGTTAATGTCTGGTGCGGACCGGAGGTTTTGAAAAATTATTTTTTAACCACTTTTCTTTAGAGCTTCAAACATTAAATTTCGTTTCTACTAAGTTTCAAGATATTTTTTGTAATTGTCTTTTTTTGTTTTTGCTTTTACAATAAATAAGTCAAGTTGGAAGTGCGTCCAAATTTGAAAAAGGAAGGCAACCCATACGTAAAACTTAAACAAGTGTTTCATCCAAAAAAAGGTTTTGAGAAGCAATTAGATGTTTTCTTAGATTGTTTAAAAAAATATATAAAAATTTTGTCCTATTGTTATTTTTTTTTTGTTTATGTTTTTTCTAATTGGGTTTTACAAATTTCATTTTTTTCAAAATGCGTTTTCCAGATCACATTGTCTTCATTCTCTGCAGTGAGAAATGAAGACACAGGGTTCCTGCAGGTCCTTAAAAAGTCTTAAAAGGCATTGAATTCTTCAAAATAAAACTAAGGCCTTAATTGGTATTAAAATGTCTTAAATCAGTCTTTCGTAGGTCTTATTTTTTAAAACATCATAAATGGGATTATTTTTACTACGATTTATTTTTGTAATCTAAATAAAACGTTAAAATTGACCTTTTTTTTTATTAAGAAATATCGGCTC
>NW_015151760.1:35759-37174 GCF_000732505.1 Cyprinodon variegatus
TTTACATTTACAAAAATATTTAGCAAAAATAATGAAGCGAAATTGACTCCATAATTCTGCTGCCTTGGTGGATTTTGTTTTTAATTTTTATGTCTCTGGAGTAGTAGTACCATTTTTCACCTGTAGATGTCCCCAGTAGCCAAAGAGTAAATAAGTGTTACTTATCTGGTGGCCACTAGAGGGCACTACGTAGCATCAAGGCTGGAGGTCCTGCTCCCCTCAAACTCCTTCCCTCTCTGCTGCTGCTGCTGATGTGAAAACTGTTGGTTTCTGTTCTGACGGTCGTTCATCGGGTCTGATGGCTTTGCCTGATAATGCTGCAGGTTTCCTCCACGGAAAGCAGAAGATAATGAACAGGCAGGCAGTAACTCATTTGACCATTTGGCTCCTCACATCTGAATCTGTGCAGCTTCCATTACTGCAGCGGCGCTGATTCCATTTCTGCATCAAGCAGAGGTGAGGCGCCTCCTTAATGTGAGCGAACAGGGGCCTCCTCTGCCATCAAGCCGCCGATGACCCTGGATGTTGTCCCGGCCGGGCAATGTAGCGTAAAGAAAAGGTGTCTATGTGTGAGAATGTACATCTAATACTGTATATTTGTGAATCCACATTCCATTGTCGTTAAGCTGCTCCGCACCAAGCCAGCCGGGCGGCAGCCATGCGGCTCCAGATGAACATTAAAGAGGCAGCGGAGAGCTAGAATGGGACGGCTCGCCCTCTCCTGCCCCCTCCCGCTCTTTTTTCTGTTTTTTTTTTTACTCCACAGATGAGTGCAGATAATTTTCTGGGCGATTGTGAGTGATTACTGTATTACTGTGGCGAAAGGGGGGATGTATCGGGGAATGCAGAGGGAATTAATGACACATAAAAACTATTTTTTTGTGCCGACCGCGTTCGTCCCCGGGGCCCCTGGGATGGCTCCTCGCGCATCTTGTGATTACCTAAACGTATTGTAAATATGTGTTTCCGATGGGCTCCTCCATAAATTTACATGTTTTAGCACTCAGGAGACGGCAGACAGTTAGAGATGAGTTACTCTCTATTCTGCGGACTCGTCTGGCTGCCTGCTTTATTATCGAATGAGCCAATGAAGCGCTCCGCATTCTGTGTCGACGGGCGTAAAGCCTGTGTTAGCGAGACATGCTGTGTATTAAAAAGATGAATATTATGGATTTGACTTTGCAGCCTTGCTTCTGTTTTGTTTTCGGATGCAAAGCGTCCAATAAACATGTAAAAACGACTAATGGGTTAGTTTCCGTCAACCTGATCTGCTGTATGATCTATCAATCTATCAAGCATCTGGACTTAACTTTATAAACGGTAAAACAGCCCTGATTGACAATTTAATGATTGAAATGAAAGTACAAATACTTTGTTCCCCTACTTAAAGGAATAGTACACCCAAAACATGATTA
>NW_015151760.1:38626-39816 GCF_000732505.1 Cyprinodon variegatus
ACCCCTACTCAAGTAGAAATGTTTTCCATCTATACTTTTAGATAACTTTTTACTACTTCTTCTTACATTTTTAAAAAATAGACTCCTTAGTTTTGTTTAATTTCTTTTTTTTTTTTACTTTTTTTTTAATAGATTTTTACAGGTATACTACAACAAAAACATAACAATGATTAAGGTCCTTTAGCATTTGTCACCAAAAGAAAAAACAAACAAAACAAAACAAAGCATTAGACAAACAATAAATCATAATATATAAAAATTATTTGTTCATTTACACTTTGGACATACTGAAAGTAAAAAATAAAAATAAAAAAAACACACTTTATGGAGTTTCAACCCCTACTCAAGTAGAAATGTTTTCCATCTATACTTTTAGATAACTTTTGACTACTTCTCCTTACATTTTAAAAAATACACTCCTTAGTTTTGTTTAATTTCTTTTTTTTAAACTTTATTTTTATAGATTTTTTACAGGTATACACAGGGGCGGATTTGGGGAATTTGGGGCCCAAGGCAAAAACAGGCAGGGGGCCCTCTGAATTGAAAAGACAACATGTAAAACAGCCCCATTCTACAGAGAGAGAAATGTTAATAGAATAGACATCCATAATTTGTTCTACGTTTGGTCCCTCTCTTCTTGTCCCTTTTTTTGTTGTTTTCCTCTTCGTTTCGTTTTGTCCCTTTTTATTTTTATATTGGCAATGTGCTGAGCTGACTTTTCATGCCTCAAAAGTAAATAACAAAGTCCTTTTCACTATAGACAGGTCATGATTTGCTTATTTGTTCTCCATTTTTCATTTGAATGAAATGATAGAAATAAATAATAGCATTTTAACAAAAGGTTTTGTATTAAAAACAATGTGTACAAATAAGTAATAGCTGCATTAATCTTACATGTAAATTAGTTTTATGGGGCCTCCAGGAACTTGGGGCCCTAGGCAACTGCCTAGTTCTGCCTAATGGTAAATCCGCCCCTGGGTATACAACAAAAACATAACAATGATTAATCTGCTTTAGTGAGTCCAGCTGCGATGCCTACGTGCATGGCAGCTGGATGCTGGAATACATCGGGTAAAAGTGGAAAAAAAAGAGTTATTTCACCTTCCTGATTCCTGATCCTCCACGGACGGGTTGGTCGTTGGATCGCCAACTTGAACACATAATATGTAGCCAACATTTGGAAGAAGAAT
>NW_015151760.1:41300-42496 GCF_000732505.1 Cyprinodon variegatus
GAGAGTCTCCAGACTGATCTGCGAGATCAGGATGGTCTCATGAGGCTAACAAACCAGTAGGTGGCAGTAGTGTTCTTTGACAAACATGGATGCCTCCAGTAAAGCACATTCACATGAAAATTACTCTGAATAAAAAACATTTATCATTTATTGAACAGGATGGAATAATTTCATATTTAAAGAACTATCAGAAGTTTGAATTCTGAATATGACCGAACTTTTCCTTTAATTTCGCAATCTTAATATTAATCAGCAGGTTTTTTTCGGTGGCATCCTTTCTGTGGTTCCGATCAGGCTCTCTGTTGGAGGACTGCATTAGGTTTAAGCTGCTGCCAGATTAAGAAAAGGGAAAATGTGAGTTTTCTCCTCTCTAAGGAGATTACTCAGGGAGGGGTGAGATGGCAGTGAGAGAAAAGGACAAGAGGAGAATTGAAGATGAAGCGTAACTAAAGGAGGGCGGCCCTGGATGCTCGCTTTAGCCACCTGTTGTCTGCCTCTTTATATCGCTGCCTTCTTTGTTGAGATCTGCTTTGTTTTCTGTTGCTTCCAACACGTAACAGGATGATAGTTGCTGCCACTTTAAGAGGTTTCAAAATCTTCAAAATAACTTTAAAAAAAAGGAATTGTATGTGTGCAATTTCATTTGCATGTGTGCGTCCTCATGCTTCCCTTCCTTTAAGTTCCTGCTGCTGGTTTCCAGGAGGGCTTTGATGTGTATCTGAGCAATGCAACTATTAGAGGGATTTTCTCCAGGCCTGACAGCTCAGAGAATATGCTGTGAAATGGCAATGCTGCTGTGCTAAAAGAATGCTGGAAACAGGATTAGGATCATATTCTGGCAGAGCCTGTCACTTCCTCAATTGGCTGAGGTTTCCAAAGCTGGCACTTCTTGCTCCCGTTAAAACCTTTAAGAGAACTATGGAGAGGAGGGAAGGAATAAAAAAAGCACTGATTGAATGGTACACTGAGATTTCTGTGTGGGGCTCTTGATCCAGAGGATGTCTGTGTGCCTGAGGATCAGGGGAGGATTTAGGCAAAACTAGGCAGTTGACCAGGGTCCCGAGTTCCTGCGGGCCGCTGTGAAGTTAGGAAGCTGAGGCAGAGGCGTTTCTCGCAGGAAAATAGGTTCAAATTTATTTAACATCCTCAGACGGAGAGATAGAGCTCTGACTGAGGAAACAGTACATATATTTTAG
>NW_015151760.1:44920-45951 GCF_000732505.1 Cyprinodon variegatus
AACATTTGGAGGAAAAACAACTTTAGTTCATCAAGGTCGTTCCCTGTTGGGTTAATATATCTCTCACTGGTCAGATCTCTCATGACCTTCGTTCGGAGCCTGTGAGGCTAACAACAGACATACCTCAGCATCTTTTACTCCACCATAAACCTTCTTTTAAATGTATGGTTAATAGGGCTGGGTAAAAAAAGAATCTATTTAATCGATTTTGGATCGATGTCCTTTACATTTTTGCAAAATCGATTCGTAGGGAATGGGATCATTTAGTTTTTTAGTGACGCACTATAACCCATCCTCAGCCCCTCCTAAAACTTCATCCGTGTCATTCCTCCCAGGCTCTTTAGTCAGGAATACTCTGTGCGTTTTTTTTTTTCTTCAATCGTTGCACGCAGCTGCAGCTCACACTGTAGGACAAAACCGCAGGGTTTGAAAGTTCAAAGCTCACGATGTTTGTTCTCTCACTGTTTGACCCGACGCTCTGACGCGATCTACCTGCTCACACTGAACATCTAAAAACCACGTCGGACTCAGCTCCGCAGTGAGATGGCGCTACTCGGACTCGTCTATCAGGAAGCCAAACGAGTAGAAGAGGAATATGAAGTTTACTAGAGTGAAACGCGCTGCCTTGGAAATTTGTGTAGTTTTGTGCTGAAAGCCCTAAAAAGAAAAGTCGACGATGTATGCGCATTAGTTTTTTTTGTATGTATACGCACGACGAACTTACGATGGCAAACATAAACAGCATTCAAACATATTTGATTTTCTCCCAAACTTACGACGAACTTACGACGGCAAACATAAACAACATTCAAGCATATTTGATTTTCTCCCAAACTTACGACGAACTTACGACGGCAAACATAAACAACATTCAAACATATTTGATTTTCTCCCAAACTTACGACGAACTTACGACGGCAAACATAAACAACATTCAAACATATTTGATTTTCTCCCAAACTTACGACGGCAAACATAAACAACATTCAAACGTATTTGATTTTCTCCCAAACTTACGACGAACTTACGAC
>NW_015151760.1:51109-53201 GCF_000732505.1 Cyprinodon variegatus
ATTTCAAGAATTAAAAAAAAGGAGAGGAGGGGGGGCTGGAAATAATATATCCCCAATGAATAGGGAGGCCATTATCCTGAAGAATGACGGCCCGGGGCGGTGATTATGCTGCTATTATATCTTTAACAGCACGGTTTGTCAAAACGTACACACCACAGATCTCTCTCTCTCTCACCCACAAACTGTTCACCTAACAGCCTGTAAAACAGCCTGTAAAACAGCCCTTTCTCCTCTAACAATAAACTTTCCTTATTAGTGCCAAATTGCAGCCGTGGGACGTTGCTCTGGTGGTTTTCTAATCAGCCTAAAGCACAGCTTTTCCATTCAGCATGTGTGAAGATGACTAATCTTCTTGTCCGGGTTACTTTTATCGACCGTTATGAATGAGGAGAGGATAATGATCTCAGCAGATTAGCAGCATTAACATTGGTGTAACTTCTCACCCTAACCTTGTTGTGTTTCATTACACCAGAAGCATGTGGGTGCGTGTTTCTGCGTTCGTCCTCAGCCAAGGGCATCCCGTCTATGTGACTGATAGGGCTGCAGAGTGGATATACATCTGAAGCGTGTGTCCTTGTTATCCAGAGGAGGAATCTGTTCGGGTACATGGCAGGATTTTCTCCCATGGGGGTCTGGAGCAGAGAACATAACAATGTTCTCTCTATTCCTAACACCCATCCCCCCAAACATACACACACCCTAGGGGGTGAACAGGGATTGCTGATTGTAGTGCTGCCGGGTCAAGTGTGTTGAGCCCTCCATGCTGGATCAGGTGCTTCAATCTCTAACGCCCAGGATTTTTAAATTTACCACTTAAAAAAAAAAAACATGTTTGTGTTGTAGGTGTTCATGCATCTCCATCAGCTTTAAGCCGCTGCAAACATGATGTTCTTATAAGAAAAACATGAACTGTATTCTGGTAAAAACTGTAAAATAAGGACCTGTACAGCAAAATAAAACCGCTACTTCCTGTATCTCATCTGACTAGAGACATTTCTTAATAACATTGTTTTATTACCTAATTTTTTGTATGTCATTATTGAACGTCATAACTGCTTTTATAGATAAATGCTATGTTGAATATTATTCTTTACCAATTTAGCTAAAAGCAATCAGTTGCAATCATCTAAAACATCCATCCACTGATCCGTCAGTGTCAGGGTGGGACTCCCCACTGGTCAACCTCAAAATGAGTAATGTCTTAAATTATGGGTAAAGCTTGAAAAAACTCATAATCCAGTTTATTATTTTATTTTATTTACACTTTCTTTTCCTTTTGCAGTTTTTCATTTTATATTTTCAGATTCAAATCCGTTTCTTTCAGTTTCTATTTTCTTTTTTAGTTTCAAATTCCCTTTTCAGTTTCAGGATTTTTTTCCTACACTTTCAAATCAGTTTTTTTCACATTATTTTTACCCCAATCTGACGGGAGTGGGCGGGGAAATGTGATTGACAGCTCGCAGCAGCACTCGAGAGATGTCCAGTGAAAATGTCTTTCAAGTAATATTTTTTTGCAGGATTTTGACAAAAATAAATGCTGCAGAGAATGCATTCACTAAGTAGTTGGAGTTCTCACAGTCAGTGAATGTGACACGGAACAGGACATCTCTTCAACGCCGCTGCGAGCTGTCAATCACGTTTCCCCGCCCACTCCCGTCACATTGGGGTCAAAATCTGAACGTGAGAAAAACTGATTTAAAAGTATAAAAAAAGAAGAAATCCTAAAACTAAAAAAAGAATTTCAAACTAAAAAAAAAAGGAAAATGAAGAACTTGATTTGAATCTGAAAATCTAAAATGTGAAACTGCAATAAAGAAAAGAAATAAGAAAAAAAAAAGTGTTATTAAAATACTAAACTGAATTTAGATAAATTTATTATTAATTTTATGTTTGGTTTTTTAGTTTCTCACATAAGGACAAATTTCACATCAAATATCAACTTTATTTTTTCAGTTTCAACTAAGATTACAAACTTTTTGACTCCATACTCGCGTGTGGTGTACATAAACAAAAGAAGAGAGCTTGATCCTGACCTCCAAGCAAAGTTGTTTTTATTATTACTATTATAAGCACTTACTTTACAACAACACAA
>NW_015151760.1:53820-54787 GCF_000732505.1 Cyprinodon variegatus
CGTTAGAAACTGCATTTTTATTGGTCAAGAGTGAGCGTTTGTATTGGGCTTGAAGTTAATAGAATGTCATCTGTAAAACAGAATTTAAACAGAATACAAAAAGAAAAGGAAATACAAAAAAAAAAAAAATGAAATCTGTAAAAAACTAAATTTTTGAAAATATATTATTTTAAATTGCATTTCTAAAATGTAAATCTTCAAAGCATGTTTTTTTTCCCAAATTTAATTTAAAGGCGTATTCTTTGCCTGAAACAATGATGGAACAAAAGTCACTCCATAAACCCGGAAACTCATCTAAAGTCACATTAAAAAGTGGAAGCTAAAATCCAACCTTAATTATAGATGATAAGAGGCTGTACAGAGTCTTACAAGTAAACATTAATAGATATTTTTCATGTATATCATATTTTAAAAATAATGTACATTTTTTTCTTTTCTTTTTTTACAATCGAACACCAAATCTTTCCGTACACATGAACAGAAGATGGAAGAATGAATGAAATGAGGGCTTCAGCCAGTGCTTCCAGTCATCCTGGCTTAGTGGGAGCTGCAGCCAGAGTTTCCCAGAATGCAGCAGGCTGCTAAGAACGGTTTGCGTGCTGATAATTGCATTTGCCCCCGCCTCCCTCAGCTCTGGGCCAGATGTAATTAAAAGCTCTTAAAATGTACTCACTGAAATCATTTTCTCATTATCAAGCCAGCCTCTGCAGAAAGCAGCACATGATGAGCACAGAAATCCTGTTTTATATTTGTTATTGCGTTGCTACGTCCGCCTAAATGAAAAGTCTTATCGTCGCTCTAGTGATTTTTGCCCCTCCCCCCCTTCCAAAGTGCCTCATTGTTTTTACAGTGCCCTTAAAATCGTGATTCGCACTCAGAAAGCGAATGCATTCACATCGTTTTCAGATGGGCTTGTTAATTGTTTGGGATGTTCACATTCCTGCTAACTTCATCACATGTTCTTATC
>NW_015151760.1:56987-58296 GCF_000732505.1 Cyprinodon variegatus
GCAAATCCAACTGGTGGAGTCAGGTTAGCTCAGACCCCCACATACCGGCGGTGCGCTGTCACTGGGAATCCCCAGCAGCAGCTGCCTCAGGCCCGCTTGCCTCTTGGGGGTTTTCCGCTACTGTTCTCGCGGCTGGAAGCCATTTTTCACGTACTTAATCCAAACTGCAGGCACCAGGATTATAAAATCTAACATATTCTGCCATTTGAAGTTAATTTAGGCGTTAATAAACTGTTTCAGAAGAGTGATCATAGCGCTCTGCATCAGCAGTGCTGCGTCTGACTCCCTGCCAGCTCCCAGATCAGCTTCTCTCATTGGTCGATGCGGCGCGTCCAGCAGCTAAAGTTCAATTTTTCAAACTCCTGCAGCTGCTGCTTGTGAAGCGCCTCAGAAGCTCGAGCTCGTGCTTCAGCTGCTCAAAACACGCTGCAGGACCTTTGCTTCACCTTGATGCACGTCAACCATAGACTTTGCACGAAAACTAGATGCTTCTGCTGCCTCTGCTGCTTGCGGTCTGAACATAATCAATAATATTCTTACAGGTTTGGCTTTTGGACGGTGAGCTGCAACAGGAGCTGTGGAGAGTCGACCATAACTTGAAGTGAGGTTCTGTTGAAGAAGCAGTTAATATCTTTCCTGTAGGGCGGCATTTAACCGACTTTAAATCTGTCCTTGTTTAAAGTCCCTCTAGTGGACTGAATTAATGCTGCAGGATCATCTGAACTGAATTTAGACGCTAACGGCTTTTTAAAGTCTAAATGTAAACAAAAAACATTGGTTTATGGAAACCTTTCTTTCTAAAGAACTCTTTTCATTTTTACTTATTGGAAACGGTTGCATTTGATTTCTCTGTTTCATCAAATTTTAACATTCAGATATAAAGCTCTTGTTCTCTATGCTACAAGAAATAGAAATCTAAATAAGTGGCTTAAATTTGCTTAAAAATAGTGCATTTGTTCTTGAATTGAGGAGGCAAGTGAGACACTTTGCCAGTGGAACAAGACAAGTTACATTTAGAAGAAAAAAAAAATTACATTGTCTTTTTTAAGTACATTTTATCTCTTATTTTAGAGTAAAAATACTCTTTCCATTGGCAAATAATCTTATTTACCTACTTAAATTACGGGTAAATACACTTGATTTAAGAGATTTTAAATTATTTCTAGATTGTTTTTGCACTGCACTCGAAAAAATGGAAACCTAGACGAGTCATTTTTTCTTAAAATAAGTGCATTTGTTCTTGGATTGAGGAGGTAAAAGAGACATCTTGCCAATGGAACAAGACAATTTACATTTAAAATAAGAAAAC
>NW_015151760.1:61536-63663 GCF_000732505.1 Cyprinodon variegatus
AAAAAAAGCCTCTTTCTGTTGTTTTCTGGTTTATTTTAAGGTCTAAGAAGCTAATTCTGATGATCTTTACTCAGAATAACTTTTAAGAAGTGCATCAAAGTTCATGTTGTGGGTAAATATAAAATTCTATATCTGACGCCATTAGAGCTGATGATTCAAAGTGTCTAATTTGTCCTGCAGGTCAGATATTAACTGCTAATCGTTTGTTTAATCGAACCTCAGTCATCTAAAAGTTCCCCTTTAAGTGTTTTCTCATCAGGACAGACTTTCTCCTGGAAGCGCAGGTTGCTGCAGCTCTGCAGACGTGGAGCAGATGAGTGCCTGCGGTGAAGGTCGAGTCTCTCGCCTTATTTACAAAGTCCTCCGAAGGCTCGTTCACACGGCGTTGTCCAGTCCCAGCGAGGCGGCGTGCTGCTTGGCTCTCAGACGGAGGTTCTCGATGCTCGTGGTTTTGGGGTTGTGGCTGGCGAGTCCTCCTGCGGCTGAGGCCTGCAGCAGCGGGCTGTTCCACACCTGCTGGGCGTGATGGGACAGCGACTGGTAGTAGGACTGACAGGGCAGAGAGCCCAGCGGCGCCGGCGGCATGTTCACGTTCATTCCCAGGTAAGGCAGCGACGACGGAGCGGCCAGGTCAAAGGCCGCCGGGTAGGGCACCAGGTTGTTGGTGGCAGCCATGTGCTGGCGGAACTGCTCCTGCAGGCGGAACAGGCTGAGGGGGGAGGAGGAGTAGGAGTGGCTCTGAGAGAGAGCCGCCGTGTTCGCCAGGCTGGAGGAGGAGGACGGCGTCACCGAGGGGGAGACCAGCGGAGAATCTGCTCAGAGAGAAAAGTTTCTCATCAGTATCCGTGGGTTACGGACAAACCATGGCAGCTTTGTCCCGGTTAAGCTCACCTGGTTTGGGGCTGAGCCTTTTACAGACGGGGTGGGGGTCGCCCGGGGTCTCACACTTCAGCTCCTCTCTGCCACATTTAGGCTCGTCCTCCTTATCCGTGGCGTTGTCCTCCGTTGCAGAGTCGCTGCCTGAATGCTCCGCCGAGGTCACGTTCAGCTCCATGTCCAGAGGAAGGTTCCGGACCATGGGGACCTCCGTTTCCAAGGAGGAGGAGGAAGGAGAGGAGGAGGAAGGAGGCAGCTGGGTGTCAGGAAGGATAGTGGCTGCAGGAGGCGCCTCGTCCTTCTCGCTTCCTCCTTCCGCTGACCCGTCCTTCTGCTTCTGCAGCTGCTCCTTCTGCAGACTGCGCTGCTTCTTACGGAACTTTGCTCTGCGGTTTTTGAACCAGACCTGAAGGCAGAGAGATTTAATAGTGTCAATACACTGCAAAAAAAGTCCTTTTTTCTTTAAATAAGTGGATTTTTTCTTGAATTAAGGATTTAAGTGAAACAGTCTGCCAATGGAACAAGACAATTTACACTTAAAATAAAAAAAAAAACAATTGCATTGTCTTATTTCAAGTGAATATTATCCAATTATCCTTATTTTAAGAGTAAAAATACTCATTCCATTGGCAAATCATCTTTTTTACATGCTCAAATTAAGGGTAAATGACATTATTACTCATTTTGAGATTGTTTTTGCAGTCTAACTAATGAACACTAACTGGGGAAAAAAATCCAGATCTAGAAAAGTCATTTGTTCTTAAAATAAGTGCATTTGCTCTTGGATTGAGGAGGTAAAAGACATTTTGCCAACGGAACAAGACAATTTACACTCGAAATAAGAAAATATAACCAATTTGTCTTATTTTAAGTGAATATTATCTAATTATTACTCATTCCATTGGCAAACTACCTCATTTATCTACTTAAATTAAAGGTAAATACACTTAATTTATGAATTTTTACTTATTTCCAGATCGTTTTTTCCAGTGTAACCTGGAGCATCATCAAATCTGCATCTAAGCCAATCATTATTTAACGAGCAGGAGGTGATGATTCAAGTATTTCTGGTCAGATATGTCGGGGGAAGCAGTGGGAAAGGGAAACATTGCTTATATTTTGAATAAATGCTGTTTGATGGATTTTATAAGACAAGACAATTTACACTTATAAGAAGAAAACAATTGCATCGTCTTATATTACCTGAATATTATCCAATTATCTTATTTTAAGAGTAAAAATACTCATTCC
>NW_015151760.1:65305-67718 GCF_000732505.1 Cyprinodon variegatus
TTTAAATGTAAATAGTCTTGTTCCATTGGCAAAGTGTCTCACTTACCTCCTCAATTCAAGAAAAAATGACTTATTTAGATTTTATTTTTTGCAGTGCAGAACTTTAGGGTCAACAAAAACTGTTCTAACAGGAACAAGAACAACACCCATATTTTCTAAATAAAGACAAACTTTTTTCTTACAGCCTTTGCTAAAAAAATAGACGTATATATTTAAATATAAATGCTGAACGGTGGACAAAATGTCTGGGGCGAACATGTTTTCCATTTTCATTATTTACCTACTTCTAACAAAAATTGTTCTGCATAAAACTAATATTTACATGTACTAAAATCTACATTAAATGGCTTTTTAAGTTATTAATAAAGTAGTTATTTATCTATGATTTTACTGAAGACACACAATTTTCTCTTTACCTCATAAAACACAATATTTAGTTCTAAAAAGAGCATAAATTCTGTATTAATCAACTTTAATGTTAGTATTTGGATGTGCTTAATTAACGTTTTAGTTGTCAGATATTTGTTAATATAAGAAAAAATACAATATTTAATAAGTTTAAACATTCCACTTGAGAGTACCACTGCTGCCACCGTTTATTAGAGGGAGAAAAAAATGGTATTGGTGGCCAAAAGGGTGGCCATGGCCACCTCTGGCCCCACATCTAGCTCCGCCCCTGCCTGAAGGCTAAAAAAGGACACTGGAAGGAATTTCGTAGCCTGTAGGAATTAATGATTCATGCAGTTTCATTTTTTTTTCATTTAAACTTTCTTAAATAACTTTATTTTATTATAATTCTCTATGATCTGAGACATTTGAGAATTTTTAGCCGAAAAAAGAATCCATTGAATAAAAGCAATCTAGTTTTAGTTTAAAATAGTAACATCTGGAAGCACTTCTGCTGGTTCATGTACCTGAACCCGAGCCTCGGGCAGGTTGGTGCACATGGCGAGCCGCTCCCTCATCACAACGTCCGGGTAGTGGGTCTTCTGGAAGGTCTTCTCCAGAGCTTCCAGCTGCTGAGCCGTGAACGCCGTGCGGCTCCGGCGTTGTTTACGATGCTGGGAGCCGTAGCGTGCCTCCAGGATGATGTCTTGAAATGCACAGCCGTTGGAGAAGAAAAAGAAAACAGGAAAGTTTTATTCTGCTGAGCAAAAACAGTGGAGTTTATCCCAAATACAGGCCTCTTCTCTCGCTGTTTTTAAGTCCCTTCTTAAGACTCGTCTTTTTTCCTTGGCTTTTGGCTCAATTTGAAAGGTTTTACTTTGTTTTATTCTCTTTGTATACTAATTTGTATCTTTACACTCGTTTTTTTATATATATTTTATAATTTAATTGTATTTTATGATTGTATACAGCACTTTTGTCCTGTCCGGTGCATAAAGTGCTTCATAAATAAAGTTGGTATGGTAATACAGCTTCTAGATTATATTCCCCAAAACATCCTAGAAAATAAATCTATATGAAAACACTGTGAGGTCAAAATAATAGAAATATATCTCATTTTTTATTCAATTCTTACTAATGAAACACCTATAATACTCAGTGGGGGGGGGATGATGTTGCTCTAAAGATAAAAAGATGGTCTAAAAGTGATTGGCTGTGAGGATTGATGAGTCAAAAGGGAAGAGAGATTTTTACTGCAGGTGCTAAAGTGCAATAAAGCAGCTTCTGTTCCCGTTTGAATAAAAAGATGTTCTGCTATTCAATTAAAACATAAAACCATAAGAAATGAGTAGATTTTATATAAATGGTTAAAATCAATTCACTGTATTTTGTTTGCTGGAAATTGGGAAAACAAAATTCACTGAATTTATTGTGAATTCAGCAACTTTTGGTGAAGTAGATGTAAGGTTATTAATAGTGATGCACCGATGCCATTTTTTGGCCCCGATACCTGATAACTGGTTGTGCATTATTGGCCGATACTATCTGTTTAAAATTAATGTGTGTATCTATAAAGAACTGCAGACTACTTGGATGTAAAATAATTGCCATCATGGCTTCATGTCAAGCTGCTGCCTCCCATTGGGTGACAATAGTTTAATAAAGTTTTAAGTCTCAAAATGGTATCGGTGCCCTATTTATCGGTACTCGCCGATACCGATACCACCATCTTAGTGCTGGATCGGGGCCCCGCCCGATACTGGCATCGGTGCAACACTAGTTAGTATATGAAACAGTAGGGAGAAATTTAAATTTGCCCCCAAACATATTTGATATGAACAATGATTCTTAAGAATCATCATCCGACCAATTAAAGGAAATTGATATTTATTAAGGCTAACTCTCTGCAAAGGTTCCGCCACATGATTTTTTTTTTTTGCCCCAGGTGATATTTGACGTCAATTGTTTACCTTGGGCGCGGTACACTACGCCTTTTCCACCTAAAACGGCGCCTTAGCAACAAATG
>NW_015151760.1:68054-71245 GCF_000732505.1 Cyprinodon variegatus
TGTATCTAAATATTTCTTGGGGCAGGACTTTTCCAGGGATAGCTACAGCTCCCCCTTTTGGACGCCACTACAAAGGAACCATTGATTAAAGCAATAAAGAATTATTTACACATTTCTCTTCTTCTACATATTATTCTTTTTCAAATTATAATTTTTTTTAACAATTTAATGTAGTTTAACATAAGATGTTGTGGTTAAGATTTGAAGCTAGCACGCGGGCTGCGGCTGGCATTGTTAGCCGCTAAGACAGTTAGCATCATTTATTTTATTTTATTTAACTCCAACAAGAAAACTAACATTGACCCTGCATTTTTATCTCTTTATTAATATTTTACTTTTGAAACAAATGTTCAATATAGCAGAAAAAGGCCAAGATGTGTGTTTAAAAACGGCTGTTTGTGTGTGTTAGCATGCGCCCAATTACCAGCTAGTCTTTCAGCTAGCGTGAGCGCGTGCACGGAAGGCCGGTAGTCGGGCGCGTGCTGCGCCTGTTGAGCGGCCTGCTGGTGCAGGTTATACATGGCGCTGAGGGAGTTCATGGCGTGCAGGGAGTAACCGTTCACCCCGTAGTGCTGCATGATGGGAGGTCTGCACCTGCGGAGGAGAGGAGGAGAAAGGAGGAGAGGAGGAGAAAGGAGGAGAGGAGGAGAAAGGAGGAGAGGAGGAGAAAGGAGGAGAGGAGAAAGGAGGAGAGGAGCTGTGAGATTTCCTGATGAGGAACAAACGGACATTCACGGTTTTATTAGAACTAAATGACAGCAGGGGCCCCTATAGGGGCTCCCATGGGCTCCCAGGGACCAGCGCATTTTATTGTGCTCACTCGCGACTCAAATGTTATCCATTAACATCCAATTATCGCTTTGTTCATTTCATTAATTATACAAAAGACTTTTAATTGCTGTAATTATCGCTGTGTTCCGTAATGAACCATGACGGATGTTTTATTCAGGAACGGATTCAGCGCATAGAGCTCCAATCCCCACAGAAAGATATCAAAGCGCCGCTGAAAGATCAAAGCACCGCTGAAATGTTGGGGAAATAAAACATAATCTGATTTGTTCCGCGTCTCGGCTGTAGAACCCGATAACCGAATCATTTCAGACTCTGACAGAAACATCATTTTTCTCTTTCGATCTTTTCATGATTATTAATTCAACCAAACCTTATTTTTTATGTATTAAAAATCATTTTAAGTTTAGTTTTCTGATCCCCTGATTAACTGAAGCCAGAACACGATTGGATGAAACAGGCAGGAATTGATCATTTCTAGAGACCGAATAAATAAATCAATGTTACTTGTATTAAAAATGAATAATAAAAAAGTAGAGCCCATAAAAACGCTAGAAATTAAATTTTAATTAAGTCATTTCTTCTTAAACTTAGTGGATTTTTTTCTTGAATTGAGGAGCTGAGTGAGAAACTTTAAAACAAGAACAAAACAATTCCAGTCCCTTATTTCAAGTGCATATTATCTAATTATCTTATTTTAAGATTAAAAATAATCCTTATTGCAAAATCATCTTATTTAGCTCAAATTAAGGGTGAATGCACTTTTTTTTCTAGAGGTTTTTCCAGTGTAAAAACTTTGTAGGCCTTTAAACAAACAAAAACATTACTCATCCTTAGGTTTTTATCAATTAGGTTAAAAACAAAAACTAAAATAATTAATTTTAAACCCTGTTTTTATCCTAAGAGGATTTTTTGACTTGAAATACCATCATATATAAAATAAAAACTATGATCATTTCAGGTTATTTTAAACATCAAATGTGTTTTTTTTCAACGCTGCAAAAAAACATCTAGAAATAAGTAAAACATTTCTTAGATTAAGTGTATTTACCCTCAATTTTAGAAAATGACTTGCCAATAGAATTAGTGTTTTTTACTCCTAGAATAAGATAATTAGTTAGTCTGCACTTGAAATAAGACAAATAAATTGTTTTCTTTCTTATTTTTTGGTAAAGTCTCACTTAGCTCCTCAAATCAAGAACAAACGCACTTAATTTAAGCATAAATAACTTATTTAGATTTCCATTATTTGCAGTGAACCAATAAACTCCATATAGATTCTGCTTAAAAACATGATTTTATATAATTATTACATTTTTTGTCAGAGGCTTAAATTTGAAATATTGATCTGGAATGAATCTGATTTTTTTGTGTTTATTACTAATTATAATAATAATACAGTTTAGTTAAATCTAGAGGGGAACATGAGACATTTCGTTTTGCGTCAAAAACCCCAAACTTAGTAGCTGCGTGCGCGCGCGCATGTGCACGTGTCGCCCGCAGTGCCCATTTCCAGCCTATTAAGTGGCTGCGGCGGCTGATGAATGTGATCAGAGGGCAATGGGGAATAGTTTAATTCTCCGGGACAGAAGGTGCTTCGCTAAACATTTACTTTGCTCCCTGTAGTATTCCAGTATTCACCCCCCCATACTCCCTCCTGTGGCCCCCTCCCGCCCTGGGGCCGCGTGTTGCCTGAGATGTATGGCTTCTCCGCGGGTATGAAAAAAAAAATATGCATGTTGATCCCCATTTGGCTCCCCGTCTAATGGAAGTGCAAATAGGTTTCGACTGCGGGGCCCTCCATTTATCATCGGCGCTGACGCGGACGGGACCCGCGCGCGCAAGCCGCGAGCGCGCGATCCTCGTGCATTTCTCGCATTTCACCCCGTCATTTTTTTCTACAAAAAGGATATAAAATAAATATTCCCGCATCGTAGAAACGCAGCATCCATGTTAATCTGCATGTTAATCTGTCTCATCCTTCAGTGCCAAAACAAATTCTGCACAACAGCTGCCTGTCAGGCTCGGTATTGTCATTCATAAGCCGCTCACAGCTTCAGGCGCCGCGTTGGGCCCCGCTCCCGGCGGCCCCTGCCATTCCTCCATCATCAAACATTCATTAGGGATTTTTTTTTTCTTTTTTTTATTCTTTGATCCGAATAAATTTGGAAAAATGTTATTTGTTATAACCTTCCTCTGGGGGCACGAGGCGACCCAACTATCTGTGTGTTTGTTTGTTTTTTTGCTACGTCATGCAGCGTAAACTGAGCGCGAGGGAGTCGTTTGATTTAAAGGCAGCGGTTGCAAACATGTGGAAGTTTGTTTATGAAGAAACATTTAAATTTGAACTTTTGTTTAAAAAAACAAACATAAGTGGGTTTATTTTTAACTGATAAATAATC
>NW_015151760.1:72891-75220 GCF_000732505.1 Cyprinodon variegatus
GGTCTAGACAGCTAAACGAAATTTCTTTTTTCTATACAGCTGTAGTTACAAAATGACAAAATAAAAGTCTAAAAACGGTCGCCTTACTTTTTTGAGTGTAATTGCTGCATTTAATCGGAATGAAACTTGTTTTTTTAAGGTAAATTCTTAAAAATCTTCAGGCTGATAAGATTGTGAATGTGCCCCCCCTCCCTGTTTTTTTTTTTTCATGCCAGAGGACAGAAAGCAGCAGCTCACACCGAACACTGTGTTTGTTTTTCGGCCCATAGATGCGGGGCGCTGCCTCTCCGCTCTCTGCCGGGGCCTGCACTGATTCTGGGATGGGAAAGACAAGACGCCCCCCCGCACACCCCCTTAAAAAAAGAAAGAAAAAAGGCAGAAAAAAAGAGGCTGTCTTGAAATGACTGCGGGTAAGAGGATTAGGGCAATAATACTCTTCTCTTCTTGAAGGGTTTTTTTAGAGAGGATTTCTTCTCCCGGAGCAAAACCGTTTAGGTGGAGAATTAAGGGCAGCGCAGCAGCCTTTCAATGTAAAGCTTGCATATTTTTTTCTTTTTTGGTGAGAGATTCCCTGAGAACGTGCATCGACCTTTAGTTTCAAATATCCACCAATGTTCAATCATTCTCAGCAGAAGCTAAAACATTTATTAAAATCAATCAAATTAGTTCTTGTGCGTCAAAGCGCACATCTTTATAAAAAGTTAAAATGCTGATGGAATATTGTGGATTTATTCATCTATTGTTAATTATAAGTCAATTATTTTCAGGCAAATCTCTGTTAACATAATTTAGAAATTTGTATTTTTTAATTGTTGGAACATATTTTGATTTATAATTATGCTTTTAATAAATGTCTTTGTGAAAATCACAAATAATATTTTTTTTCTCGTATTGGGTTGATGCAAAAATTAAAATATTTCCTTTTTTACTTTTATCGTTATATTATCTGCAGCTTGCTCTATGTTTGCTTCAAAGTCTTTTAAAAAAATGAGGAAAAACCCTCAAAGTGGTGCGCCTCTCTGGTTCTGTCGCTCCGGCATTGCGCTCCTATCACTCGGGGTTTTCTCCGAGCCTCTGAGAGAGAAAGAGGATTAACTTGTGAACCAATGGAAATAAGAACTTAAACGGGAGGTAAATCTGGCCACTGTCTCTTTGTGAGCACCGTCTCTAAAGCAATTAAAGCGAGAAAGAGTTTTCTTCTCAGCGCCTCTCCACCTAAAGCTCCTTAGAGCGACCAGAGCTGTCCAGCGCATCGGATGGGTTTATGCCCCCCCCCCCCTCTTTTCTTACATACTCACTGCCTAACGCAAAAAATAAAGATTTTTATTTTTACCTTTCACAAACAATAAGACCACACAATCAGATGGTAAAAATCGATCGAATCAAGGGAGAATTGAGCTTTATTCCAAAACTTTGTTCACTTCTTTGCACATGTTGGGAGGGGGGATTTACCATTAGGCAATACCAGGCAGTTGCCTAGGGCCCCAAGTTCCTGCTGATCCCATAAAACTGTTTACGTGTATGGTTTATACAACAATTCCTTATTTTTGTGATGTTTTTGATAAAAATCCTTTCAGTTAAATTCCATCAGAGCGCTTATATTATTAAGTGTGTCTCAGCCCCCCCCCTTCATTGTCCACCATATTGGATCAGTCCATTTGCTCAGTGTATTCTCATTATCAGTGCGTATGAAATCGTACGAAAAGTTATGCACAGTATTTCGTACGTTTTTGACGTTTTTTTCGGCGTATTTCGGCATATTTTTACGTCTTGCCTCGAGACAAGATATCCGTGCGCATCTTACATTCAATAACATACAATTTAACATACAATTAACCCTAACCCTGGAATCCATACCTAAACCTAACACCTGACCCTTGCCTTAAAATTACACTTAGCCAATCCCTAACCCTGACACTTGCCCTAAATCTTACTTTAGCCCTTACTATCAATTTACCAGATCAATTATCTACTGACCCTAATATTAGTGGAATCCATAACTAAACCTAACACCTGACCCTTGCCTTAAAATTACACTTAGCCGATCCCTAACCCTGACACTTGCCCTAAATCTAACTTTAGCCCTTACTATCAGCTTACCAGATCAATTAGCTGCTGACCCTAATATTAGTGGAATCCATACCTAAACCTAACACCTGACCCTTGCCTTAAAATTACACTTAGCCAATCCCTAACCCTGCCACTTGCCCTAAAACCTAATTTTAAGCCTTAACCCTAAAACCTAGCCATTACTCTAAAAGCTAACCCTAATTATCCAAGTTCTACAAACTGGCTTGGCTATGGATCTGAGAGATACCAACAAACGTGC
>NW_015151760.1:77521-78956 GCF_000732505.1 Cyprinodon variegatus
CTTTCATTCCTTTAGAGACAGCATGAAAAGTCAGCTGAGTACAAAACATAGAGAGGAAAACAAGAAGAAAAGGGACAAGAAGAGAGGGACACAACCTGGAACAGATAATGGATGTCTATTCTATTAACATTTCTATATCTGGAGAATGAGTCTGTTTTATGTCTTCTTAATTAATAATAATAATACATTTTATTTGACAGCGCCTTTCTGGACACTAAAGGTCACTTTACAGAAAATAAAAAATACAAAAAGAAATAAAAATACAAAAAATAAAAAATTCAGAGGGCCCCCTGCCTGTCTTTGCCTAGGGCCCCACATGTCCTAAATCCGCCCCTGTCAGTATAAAATGAGCCTGCTTGTTCTGGGATCTTTCTTACGGCTGATTTCTGCCTTTCAATACCTAATTAATGCTCCTAATGATGCTTTCTGCTTTCAGCCTCAGCCTCCTCTGCAACATTCAAGGGTATTTCAGCATCTCCTCCTCCTGCAGCAATTAATCATTTTGATTCAGGCTTTTAAAAAATTGACTTCTTAGGGGACCTTTTTTTTTTTCTTGACAAGAATAACAAAGGAATTTTGCCAGCAGCTACTTCTCAGACGCCTTATTACAGTAAGACCTGCTCCCTTTAGTGCTGATATAAATATATACAGAGAGAAGTTTGGGTCATTATATAAATGTATTTTTAAAGACACAGCAGCCGTGTGTTTTTAGGGGGTTTTGCCTCTGAGATCAACTGAAATCCCTTTTATTGGTGACAAGATCTCAGAATCTCCTCCACAAATCCCTCCTCTAAAAGTTTTCAACCTGTCAGTTTCCTGGAAAAGCTGGATAATACCCCCCCATGTTTTTTTTCCCTCCCTCCATTCCCTGCTCTCTTTCTCTCTGCCCTCTTTTCTCCCTTGTCTCAATCCCTCTGTCTCGTTTCTTTCTCCTTGCCTTCCCTGCTCTCTGTCTTTTTTCTCTCTCTGGCCCGGATCCCTTCTGCACAAGGGGCCCCATTGTATAGTCTTAATCCAGAGGCAACACAGCTTTAGGGACATGCAGGGATAAAAGGCCCATCAAGCCCACAACTTTATGGGGGCAAATCTCTCCCTAATCCTTCGCTTTATCTAAACAAAAGCCCCTCTGCCCTAATCCACCTATGTGTTGGGAAAAAAAGCGAAGAGAGTGGCACAGAATAGGAGAGAAAACAAGAGAAAAATCTCACACTCTTGGATCGACTAGAGGAGATCATCCTGGGGAGGTCAACAGATCTGGGAGGAGGTAAGCTACATCGATGAGCTTTTACCTGCAGGTGTTTAAGGTGAGCTTGTGAGCGCAGCAGCTGACCTTCAACTGCAACCCAGTTCTATTCAGTTTATTTCTATAGCGCCAATTCACAACACGTCATCTCAAGGCATTTTACTGATCATCCAGTCAGATTTGTTAAAAGTT
>NW_015151760.1:79961-81820 GCF_000732505.1 Cyprinodon variegatus
CCTAGCCTTAAAAGTAGACAGGGTGTCTGCCTCACGGACTAAAACTGGTAGTTGGTTCCACAGGAGAGGAGCCTGAGAACTAAACCAGAAGTTAATTGAATCCAATCTTCATAAACGCATTATTGGTCTCCTGAAGTCTGCAGAATACCTGCACATACGTACAATTTTGGTTTGATAAGGAGAGGAACGGGTTTCCTCTTTGGCACCAGAGAGATTATTATTATTTTTTTTTTTTTTGAAGAATCTGCAATAAATGTAGCAGAATTTTTGAAAATATGATATACGTACTTTTTAAAATCTAAGACAGAAAAGTACTTAACCTTATTTATTTGATTAGTTTTAATCACACATAAACTAATTTTTTTTTGTTCTTTTTTCTGAGTTAATGTGTGGAATTCTATTTAATATTTGGATTTTTTTTGTCAACACAAATTCACACATGGGGATTTAGGATTCATAAATTTTTCATTCAAAATAAAACTGATTTGATCATGTAACTTTGAGATTCGTACTTTTTGCGTGTAACTTCTAAACAGGTTTAAACAAGACAATCCTGAGGTCACATGTTTGTAGGTGAAAACAGAAAACAGGAGAAAAGTTTAAGTTATTTACATTATTGACCTAAATACACAAATTCAGACACCTACACACGTTTTTATTGACAGTCATCTTTCTCCATATTTTTTCATCTCTCTTTTTGGTGTAGAATTATATCGTACAAGTTGAGCAGAGAGCATTTAGTCGGTCCTTGAGGGCTGCCGTCCTGCAGGTTTTAGGGGGTTGTGGCGTGGAATAATATAGCGCTTCAAAATTGGGCATAAATCAAAAATATCTCTGCGTCATACCCGTTTTAAACTAACTGTGATGCACTGCTGCATGAGAATACAAAGCCCTTAAGTCCAGCGGATATATATATATATATATACTGTATATATATATGCATTTGAAGGTGATCAAGTAAACAAAGAACAATGTTTGAACATCTCTACAAACAGCAGTCATGTGCAGTGGTGGCTGGTGGAATCATAATTTCAAATTAGACGTATGCCACAAACTAATCAAATATATGCTAAGATATCACACCAGTATATTTATATGAATGCCAACAACGAAAAACAACATTCTAAAATGTTCTGCAAAGTGCTTTAAGTCAGTCCTAGCTGTCTTTATTCATGCTGGGTCAGATCCTGACATTTGAAAAAGGAGGCAGGGAAAACGGGATAAAGCATCAGCCTCGCTGCATGCAGTTAGCCTAGCCTGGTTGCTAAATAATTAAATAAACCTGTCAATCAGTTGCACTTCTAACAGACGAATGTGACGTCAGCGCTGTGGAGGGAGGAGGTGTGCAAATAAAGTAGCAGGAGAGCTGCTCCCCAGGATGCTCCTATCTTTAGCATTGAAGAGGAGCTGCTGCACTGGACAACTTCAACCAGAGTCTATGGGGGAAGGAAGACGTATTTTCAGGGCGGAAATACGTCTCCGATCTGACGACGAAGGAAAACAGCTTTACTCGTCATAAAAAAATTATATTTATCTTGCACATCTAAAAAATAAATGAATATATTTCGAAATAGTACAGTTTCCTGATTTAATTATTATTAGTTTCTTAGTGTCATAAGGGAGCAGCTGTTCCAACCGTTGCATTCCCGAATTCTCCCGAGTGGTGCCGGACTTTACACGACTGAATAAAGTCAATGTGATTGGTCGTTTATCAAGGGGGCGAGATTGTTGTGGCGGAAGGTTCACAAGCAAGTTTGATTGTGGCCGGTTTGTGGGAAGCATCTTGCTAACCAATTAGCAACTTAGCGCTAGCAGGTTCCCAATGGGAAATTCCATTGGGACCAAGTAGCACTAAATTG
>NW_015151760.1:82355-84527 GCF_000732505.1 Cyprinodon variegatus
ATGGTTGGATGAATTTAGGTGTTCAGGCTGACGTAGAACTAACTGGCCTGCAGAAGATAACAGAAAACCCCGCAAAGATTTTGAGAAAAGATTTTGGAACAACATCGTTTGATAAAGAGTAGATTTATATACATGTTTAAGCCAGAATGACATTTAAACATGATTTTCCTACGACTTAGACATTTTTTTTTATAGACATAAAGTTCTGGGAGCGAGAGGAAAATATTGAAACATTATTACTATTTAAGGCCATTTTTACACCCGCAGAGCCAAACACTTTTCCTTTAAGTCTGACTCTTTCCAATGAGTTGCCTTCATTAACACCCTCAATTACCTTCGTCTCTTTGGCTCATTCTCCGCTAATAGAGCTAACCCAGAGCTAATGAAGTGAATAGTTGGGACAATTTAGTCATTAGGGATAATTAAGACAATCCATTGCAATCCAACCCAGATCGGTAGACAGGCAGGGAGCCACCAAACTAAACATTTTTCACTGCATATCAGCCACAGCAGGCAAAATTCTCTATGCTGGATTGTCTGAATCGTCCCCGCTGGCGGAGTTGTTCATAAAACTGGAATTATTATAAGGGTGATCAGCAGCTGGCTGCAGGCAGCTCCGGTTCCTCCATGCAGGGATTATACCTGGCCTCAGGAAAGGAGGGGAAATGTTTCCTAAAGAGGCATGCAGACAGACGAGACATGATGCATTCCACCACAATAAAGTATAAATCCTCTTCTTCACAGCATATTACAGGAATGAACATAAGGGATTGTGTCATTGTTGGCTCATAATCTGGCTTTAAACTGCTTGTTTTACAAACGGCTCTCTTTAAAAAGCCTTTTTTTTCTGCTCAGATCTTTTTGCTCCTTCTCCTCATCCCGTATGAACCGGCTGTTTGCTCGCGAGCAGCGTCCTCGTCTGCTCAGGTGTCATATTTATGGTCAAGTATTGCAAATATGATCCGAATTGATCATGTTTAATACAAACAAACAAGAGGATGAAAAAGGGTTTTAAATGTGTCTGTTTTTTAACATATCAGTTTCTCCTTAGCTTTAGACCATATTTTCATAGAGTTATAGTCTTTAAAACTATTTCTCAGAGATCCCTACCCTCCCAGGTTAGGGTAAGATACTTTTTTTCCTTTATCCAGCCTGCGAGATACACGGAAACTCCTAAACAGAAGGTATCCTCAGCGCTGTTTTTACCGTCAAACATATTTGAAATGATTAAGGAATTAATGGATGGATACGAAATATATAATGACTATAGAAATCCTTTTCCATAAATTCTTTATGTTGCCTGTTGTTTGTAACATAATTTAAATGATGTGCTCATTCTAACTAATTGATCTGATTTTATACGGTGTCATTGCGTGGTTTTATATTTGTAGCAGTGGTGCCTCTGAAGGAGCTTATTTTTCACTCCGAAGCCTCTAACAGTTTCTTACTCAGGAATTACCCCAAATTTAGCACCATCATCTCCCCGTCTTACACTGCAAAAACCATCTAAAATGAGTAAAAATATTTACCCTTAATTTCAATTCTTTTTTTTTCCTCCACAAATTTTATATTTTGGATATTTTTTTTTTCAAACTGCATTATTTTCCAAAAGCAAACTCCTTGTCTTGAGCAATTAGAATGTTGCTGCATTCAGGCCAAGAAAATGGAATGATAGAATTGAAATGATAGCTACAATGCAGCAATTGAGTTGATTCCTCTCTGCTATCATCGCAGCCCCCACCCCTTTACAGGGGACAAGAGAACCTCCCCTGTTCAGGCCAACAATTCCCTTTAACGACCCCCCTTTCAGAGACATAGACAGGTATTGGGTATTACAGGCTAACAAAGAAACAAACCAACCCCCGTTCCAAAGGGGCGGAACAGCTCGTCAGGTTCAATTTGCATGTTTTCTAAGCCAAAACAAGACTTTACTTTGGGCCACGTCATAAAGCCTTGAAATCAAAGCATCAATTTTTTGAGAATAAAATCGTAACATTACAAGAATAAAGTTGTAATGTTACAAAAATAAAGTCGTAACATTATTGGAATAAAGTCATAATATTATGAGAACAAAGTTGTAACATTACGAGAATAAAGTCACAATATTATGAGAATAAAGTCGCAATATTACGAGAATAAAGTCGTAATATTATTGGAATAAAGTCATAATAT
>NW_015151760.1:86688-88194 GCF_000732505.1 Cyprinodon variegatus
CCATAATTTCATGACTATATTCTTGGAATGGAGAGAAAAAAAACTCTCTATCCTGGCCCTAATACTCCGTAGTAGAAACCATAAGTTGATGCAAAAGGTGGAAATGTTTAAGGGGTGTGAATACTTTTACTCTGCCTGCTCTGACAGTCGGGTTGTTCTGACGGCCGGGAGCTCTTCATTGGGTTTTTAATGAAACTGATTAGTTTAGCTGATTGAGACCTCTGACAGACTGGTTAGCAGAGGCTCAGTGACTGATGGATGTGGCTACCTGAGGATGGATTGAAATGATTTATGGAATATCAATGTTTAGAAGGTTAACTGACTGAAACTGAAATGAATGAAGCGTCTGATGGATTAAACAACAAGAGTGGATGGTTAAGAGTTACAGCTCTGCCTAAACTCTGGATGCTTCCATCTGAAGCGAGCTCAGCAGGGGGTCAGAGGAGGCAGCAGCCTGCCACCCCCCCATCCCACCTCTCTTGATTCTCCTGCCTCATTCCTCCAGCTCTGCTCCCTCCACTGCCTCTGAATGGAGCCTTGCTGGGCCCAGCCGCCTGTGTAACGAGCGGGGCCGGCCCGCTCACAGTGGGATGTGCGATTGTTGGAGAAGCTGTGTTTACATTTGGTTAAACTGTATGTTTTTGGCCACGGGCGCCGTTGGGTTTTCCCTCTGCCGTCCTCCTCATGAGGTCGGATTTCAAACTGTGATTGCTTTTGCCGCCGTTTGCAGCTCATCCGTTCATACCCACGCTGTCTTCTCACCTCTCTTGGCACGCCTGTAACCGGGCTCCGATTCTCCGCAGCAGGGAGGCTGATGGATATGTTTGTTTACCTATTTGTGCTCGACACGATCAATCGCTCAGTGGCCTAATTCACTGTCACTGTGGACCCATTACATTTCCATTTAAATTGTAAATAGATTCTCCCCGATGCTTCATCTTTGACTCGTCTCTCTTGTGAATGTGGGACGTTCCGTTTTCATACAACCTCAAAATTTCTCGCTGTTATTTGTAAGCAGGAAGCAAAAGGTCGATTAAACATGATGTCTGCTCAGTCCAAATGATTCTTCCGACCATCATTTTAGAAAATATTAAAATCAAAGTAAAATATTTACCATTAATACTTAAAACGTGGAGTAGGGCCACCCTTCGCTGCAGCAGGGCCGAGCATTGTGACACTTCCTCTTATGCTACGTTCACACCGGACGCAGCAAAAGCAGCAAAATCTGCTGCTTCATTTTTGCTGCTTGTACCAGTTAGTTCTGACTAGGGTTGGGAATTGAAAAGATTTTCACAATTCCGATTCCCTTTTTGATTCTATGAAACGATTCGATTCTTTATCGATTCTTTTTACGATTCCAATTTGGGGTAAAAAGGAGAACAAACAGTTTGATTATCAGAATCAACTTTGTTTACTTAACCATTGCACAATCTTACAAACTCAACAAGATCAAGATGTCCACAGGAAATGTGAAACTGGAGTAACATCTGTGTTTAAATGAAAAAT
>NW_015151760.1:92288-93334 GCF_000732505.1 Cyprinodon variegatus
TTTAGACACCTAGCTATACATTTTATTGATAGTTCTTTGAGCCCATAGTTTAAATTATTTCCAGTTAAATAATTTTTCATGTTTATTTAAGCTAAAAGGGATGATCGGGCGCACAGATACATGGGAGGCACTGCCTTTTATTTCTATGACGTTTTCTGAAGACCACTTTCTTCATTGGCTGATTCGGCCATAATAGGCCTTATGATGACTCTTCACCTCCTGCCATGATCCAAACAGAAACACGCATTCATCACCATCCAACACACACACACACCAACAGCAGCACCTGGAACCGATCAATAGCCATAAATTTGATCCATGACAGGCTGACACCTGCGCCCTGTTTCTCCTGACCACCCCTTAGCTAACCCACACTCATGCACCCAAATCCACAGACAAGCAGTTTTTCTCTGTTTTTTTTTTCCTCGTCTTCCTTTCCCTGATGCACTTGTCAAGGACCTCGTTGACCTCTGACCCTGCCCCACTTGACAAAGTTATTGATTTTTTTTTTCTTTTTCCTCCTGCCAACCTTCTGAATCCAGGATGAAGAAGGTCGAGAGCCGGGGAATTAGTCGCTACAGTCAGGTAAAATGGAGGGGAAGCCGGGGATGACGAGGAAAGGATCGATGCGCTGATGGCTGAGCTGGCAGCGTTAGAAACAACAGTCAGCCATGGAGAAAATCAGAAGCCCTGGAGGGAAGACGGAGTAAAGTTAGAGGCTGAGAGAAGCGGAAGAAATTAGTCGCTTCCATCTCAGGAATCAGATGTTTTACTTTTAGAATCAATGCAGCTGTTCTCTGAGCCTCTCATTGAAGCGATTATTAAATCATTTAGCATATTACACACCGCTTCAGACATTTGGCGGCGTTTCTAAAGCTAAGCACTCAAAAATCAGGAGCAATATTTATGGTTATTTAGTGTGTTTTTAGAGAAAAATAAGGGGGTTATTTTTTTTTTCGAATTTTTTTCACCATGTCATTTATTAATTTATAAAAATCTTACTCTGTTCAATCTATCTATCTATCTATCTATATATATATATATAG
>NW_015151760.1:96039-97419 GCF_000732505.1 Cyprinodon variegatus
CTGTTCTGTAGTTTTGTAATTTTTTTTTTTTTACAATTTTTGAATAATTATTGGCCGGAATTTAAACCAGGATATTTTTATTCTAGTTTTTTAAAAGTGCTTTAAAAATAATAATAATTAAAAAAAACGTATTGTATAAGCAAGTTTTTTTTTACATTATTGCACATTTGCATTTTTTAAAATGCCCAAATAAAATAAATAAAAACATAAAATATGCGATTAATTTGCTATTAATCTTGAGTTAACTGTAGATATTATGCGATTAATCGCGATTAAAATTTTTAATAGTTTGACAGCACTAATATATATATATATATATATATATATATATATATATATATATATATATATATATATATATATATATATAAAGCGCTTTTGCAGCACTAGTGGCTCATTTTTATGGAAAATAGGCTAACAAGAAAGGGGGAATAAGAGAGGGGGAGAGGCATGCAGGAAAGGACCACAGACAGGATTCGAACCCCGGTCGCCCGCGTTGAGGACTAAGGCCTATATTTAATTTTGAGCTAAATGATTAGTGTGCAAATTAAATATTTAGGTTTTTAAACAAATATTTAGCTCCAAATTTAATATTCATTTAACAAACAAAATCTTTGGCTAGCATGAAGCTAGCTAAATAGAGCATATCAATAGCCTGGTGCTAGTTAAATAGCTAAATAGCTATTTAGCTAATTAGAATTTATTTCCAGACATGGTTTGTGTAGATATTCCCAGCACCTGTCACGGTTTGTTTGGAGGTTTTTATGAGGACCCAAATGCAGAGGCTGACAGGCAGGGGTGAGTTCTTTAAAGATTTAATGAATGTTAAACAAAAACAGGTATCCAAAAATCCAACATAAAAATAAAACACAAACCAGAACCATGAAGGCATCAGGGGAAAACTATCACAAGGAGCCAGGGTGAGACAAAGTAAGACGAGGAACCAGCAAAGAGGGACTGCAGAGGGAGCGTATTTATAGTTGACTGAACAAAGGCAGGACTAACGAGCTGATAAGGAGCAGGTGTGACTAGAGCTGATGAGGAAGCCAAGGGAAAAGAACACAAGGGGGCGACAGAGGACAAAGAAAAACCTTAGAAACTTAAATGAATCCAGACACACCAATAAAGCTAGAAAATCAAGGAAAAACCTGGATTAACTTGAAACTGAAAACTTAGAGAAAAACATCGTTACAGCACCAGGCCAGCTAAAAATTTAGCCAGCTTGGTGCTAGCTACACATCTAGTTTGTCAAATAAATATTTAGTTTGAAGCTAAATATTTATTTAACAAACTAAATTTCTAATTTGTACTACGGAGTATTAGGGTCGGGCTAGAGATTCTTTTTCTTTTATTTCGAGAATAAAGTTGTAACATTACGAG
>NW_015151760.1:99914-101449 GCF_000732505.1 Cyprinodon variegatus
CTTTATTCTGTCCCTGCTTTTTCTCATCAAAGCAGTTCCAACAGGTCCTGTGTAGCTGTTAAACTAGCGGGAGACCGCTAACACTGAGCCTGGTTCTGCTGGAGGTTTCTTAGACTCTTTCATCACCAATTTCTGGCACTTGAGTGGGTTAGAGCAGCTTGCTTGTGCTCTGAGAAGGTTACAAATACCCAGTTCAATCCCCACAGATGGCAACTCTGGGTCCCTGAGCAAAACCCTTAACCCCACACTGCTCCCTGGGCGCCACACTGCTCCGCAAGGGGATGGGTTAAAATGAGGACATACATTTCTCCAATGTGAGATCAATAAAGTTGCTGCATAATATGCTAAGGTAGAAAACTTTGAACTAATCTGTCTGGATGATCTGATTTAACTCTCTATAAAATGTGTTATAGCATGTGTTGTGCACGAGCGCTATACAAATAAACTGAAATAAACAAATGATTTTATGTAATAAGGCAAAGGATCGTTTTCCTCCATTAATTCTCACCCTTGTCTACACCTTTCCCTCTCTGAGTTGTACGGCGTCAGCTTCCTCAGCAATCATGGCTCCCTTTAAAAACACAGCTTGCAAAAATCCCTCGGCACTCCTCGTGGATCAGGTTGGAGATTTCACAGTGGTGTTTGGAGGTGACACACTTATACATAATCTCTTTTTCTTATTTAATTTCCCACCATCCTCTCCTGTGATTCTACCCCTGTCACTTTAGACGCAGCTGAGAGACTGATTTGGCTTCCATAATCTGTTCTTCCGTTGCCCCCTCCTCTACTTAAAGGAACCTTGAAATATCATATAAGGAGATTATTTCATTCGTAATTGATTGAGTGACTCTTTAGTGCAGACCAAAATACTTCAAAGTGTGTGAATTAAGTCTCGGGATGGGATGGCTGAGGCAGGGAGGGGGGGGTTTGAGGAGGCGACGTGGCTCCATTAGGCTACCGCTGAGGTCGAGCCGCTGAGCCTCTTTGGCTGGCAAATAAGAGCTGAGTCTGATCCTAAGATGGCAGCGAGTTGGCTAAACCAAGAAGCATTGGTCAGAGGATCAGTTACTGGAGGCTCCACATCTAAACGGCTACCACTTCATTTCTGAGGCAGGTTCAGACGACATGAGGAACAAAGTTTGTAAAAACTTTCATTCACCTCAAACCATCTCTGGATGTATGGAGTGAATTTTGTTTCATTGTTGCATTCTCTATATTGTTGAATATAGAAATTTGGAAAAATGCAGGTTTTGATATTGACTTTGCTGCTTTTGCTAATTTTTTGAAGCTATTTTCTATTTAAATTTCACTTTTTCGATTTTGCTTACAGATTATACACTCACCGGCCACTTTATTAGGTACCCCATGCTAGTAACGGGTTGGACCGCCTTTTGCCTTCAGAACTGCCTCAATTCTTGGTGGCATAGATTCAACAAGGTGCTGGAAGCATTCCTCAGGGAGTTTGGTCCATATTGACATGATGGCATCACACAGTTGCCGCAGATTTGTCGGCTGCACATCCATGATGCGAATCT
>NW_015151760.1:105393-107208 GCF_000732505.1 Cyprinodon variegatus
TTTATACTTATTAATAGCTAGTTTTACTGTTTTATTCTATGACACTGGGCTCCTCTGGAACCAGGAAAACTAAATTTGGTTCATTTCATGTTATCATGTTGAAATGACAAAACTCACTGAAACATGATGTTGAAATGCATATTACTTTTTGTCTGTGTTAATATTCTTCAGCAAAGAGAAAACAGGATGGGGGTCAAGCTCAAAACGAGCTCCTCTTTGGGCCGAGCAGCAGTAGGAGCAGTGAGGAGAGAGATGGAGGGAGACCAGGTACTAACAAAAGGAAGATGCTGCCCCTTAACTGGCTTAAAAGTGAGTCATATTTGAAGTATTGTGTAAGATTATAATTATAATATTCTAATATGACATCTGTTAGGGCTGCTCAGCAGTGTGTAGCACTGCTGCCTTGCAGCAAAAAGGTTTCAGGTTCGATTCCCGGCCCGGGGTCTTTCTGCATGGAGTTTGCATGTTCTCCCTGTGCATGCATGGGTTCTCTCCGGGTACTCCGGCTTCCTCCCACAGTCCAAAAACTGTTAGCTTAATTCCATAAAAGTAAAAAAAAAATCCACTGGACTTGGTTTCCAAGGTTTGAAGACGTTTTGCTTTTTTTTCTTTTATTTTTTTTTTCTTTCTTTATTTATTTATTTTTATTTTATTTTTTTTATTTATTTATTTTTTTTATTTTATTTTTTTTTTTATTTTATTTTTTTATAAAAAAAAAAAAGGAGTTTTGCTTCCCCTCCAGGAAGCTTTCACAATTCAAATGTCTGGATCCGCAGTGAGTTTGAGTCTTTATATAGACGAGGCCTTTTATCGCTTGGAAACATGCAAATAGAAACCGACGAGTGGGTCGTTTGGTTCCATTGTTAGCCTGTAATACCTGAAACCTGTCTATGATTGTTAAGGGTCGCTCGTTAAGGAGGTATTTAGCTTAATTGGCTTCTCTAAATTTTCCTTAGGTGTGAGTGTGTACGTTAAACCAGGCATACACTGTGCGATTCTTTTCAAGCATTGCACGCAGAAACACTACTGTACACAATGCACTATTAGGCTGAAAGTCGGCCAGAAAAGGGCAAAAATTGTACAGTGTTTGCCCGGCTGTAATGGATGTTTGTCATGTTTGTCTCTGTGTTGCCCTTGAGACCTTTCCAGGGCGTACCCCGCCTCGACAGCTGGAGGTAGGCACCAGCATCCCTTGTGACCCCCTGTTGGGGCAAGCTGGACGGAAAATGGATGGATGGAAGAAACATGTTATATTAGACACCATCATCAACATAATAGTGTAACTCAAGCAGATCTCATTTCAATTCTACTGGAATTTCTTTTGTGACACATTTCTAAACATTGTAGACAGAAGCTTAAAAAAAGATGACATTAAAATCAGGTTTATGATGTCTGAAACGGGGGCGGAGCTAGATGGGGGGCCATGGCCACCCTTACCCAATCATTGGCCACCACTACCATTTTTTACCCCATAATACTGACAGTGGCAGCAGTAATACTCTCAATATTGAAAACATTTTAATTTTTCATATATTAACTATTACTTGACAACAAAAACACTGTTATTTATGCATATAAATATAATAACATTAAAGATAAGTATAGAATTCATGCTCTTTTCAGAGCTAGATTTTGTGTTATTGGGTAAAGAGAGACTGCAAGTTATCTTGGAGTCTTCAGTTAAATCAGGGGTGCCCAACCAGTCGTTCGCGATCTACCAGTCGATCGTGGGCGGAGTTTCAGTCGAGAAGTTTTACAATGTAGACCTATTTATGTAACCTGACTCCGCCAGATGGATTTTCTCCGCATATCCAT
>NW_015151760.1:107890-109315 GCF_000732505.1 Cyprinodon variegatus
GGAGAGTCTCCAGACTGATCTGCGAGTGAAACCTTGAAAGCTCGCGAGATCAGGATGGTCTCACGAGGCTAGTATTTATAGCTATGACAAAAAAAAAGTTTTACAAAACACTAATCGAAACATTGATCACAAGAGGCCAATGTGTATTTTCATACTTTTAAAATGGAAAAGTAAAAAGTATGCAGGGAACCTTTTTTTCGGCATGCTGATTGCTGGGCATGGTTTGCCACGGTTGCTAGGTTGTTACCAGGGACTCTAAAGCACAAATCTAAAGAGATAGAGATAATGAGATCCATCACAACTGATGGGGCTCCATCTATGGTTGGGCGCACTGCTGGATTCGTTGCTCTGTTCAAGCTGTCTGAAACTTTCCAGGATTTTTGGAGCTTCCACTGCATCATTCATCAACAGCTGTGCGGCAATATTTTAAATTTGAAGCATCATGGACGTTGTTGTTCGGGCCAGGAGTTTTCAGAGGCGTTTATTCCATGCCCAGCTCGAGGAGGCAGGCGCAGACCACAGCTGAGCCGTGGTAGATTCCTAAAAAGATTTTTGGAACTTTTGCCTGAAATTAAAGAGTTTCTGAAACAGTCAACAACCCATTCTGCTGTATGTTACATCTTCACATCCACATAGTTTGTACTCAGTATTTTCCTATTTTTATCTGTTTTCCTGTTGAATTTTAATCCATCTTCCAGTTTCTCTGCCAATGCCCAGCGAAGGTTATCATTCTGAAATATTTGACTTCCTTTCTCCTTCTTCCTGCTTTGTAGGAAGTTGTAAATATCAATTTCATGCAGAATGATTATTGATAAAAGTAGAGAAGTAATGACAATGGAAAATGATGTTCTGCCCAGAACTCAAACCAGAAAGATCCACTATTATCTAAATGGATGTTTAAATATATGCGTCTATTTGTTAGCAAAAGCTATAGGAAAGTATAGTTTGTCTTTATTTGGAAAGTATGGATGTTGTGGTTGTTATTTTTTCTGTTGGATCAGTATAGATTGACCCTGAGGTTCTGGTTATTTTCTGGATACGCTTATAAAGATGTTCTCTGGTATTAAATGTCTGGTAGGGGAGACGGGAGAGGAGGAAAAATAAAAGCCGAGCCTTTTCAAAAGTCACAATCCTTTTGCTCCTCAAGACTGAAAATAGCCAGATTTAAATACCGGAATTAAAAACATCTCTGACTCTTGACCTTTTTTTGAGTTTTTGACCCATTTTTTGTGCCCTGCTTGCGATTTATAACACAAGAGGCTGGAGGCTGGACCAGCAGTCAGTGTGACCAAAGACTGGGCTGCAAGGCAAAGACGGAGACGTGCAGCAGACGCCAACGACCAGGTGGGTTTGGAACCACCAATCCAGCCGACAGGTTCCTCCTTGATGCCAGAAATCTGTCTGGAACATCTCTAACTGTGGCGA
>NW_015151760.1:110667-112121 GCF_000732505.1 Cyprinodon variegatus
CTTTCACTCATCCTTTTGTCCTCCCATCACCCAGTACTTCCCTATCAGTCCTGACCGAGTGCTGATCTTAATCCTCTTACCGCACAGCTCCATTACCCACTTCAGCTATTTTTGCATTTACACCAAAAGAAAGAGGGGGATCCTCCGCTCGTTCTCTAAGCCCCCCCCCCCCTTCAACCTCTAAGAACTTCTCTCATTTCAAATGACCGATGATGTTTTTGAGGGAGGGGGTATTAGTCTCACTGTTGTCCTTGCTGAGGTTGACTAAAGTGATGACGTTGTGAATCGGTGCCCTGATGGGTGTGGCCGGAGTTTGGGGATTATCTCCTGTTTTGTTTCCTTAATCCCTAAATGCCACTTCTGTCCCCAAACAATCCTGATGATGAAAGCAGATTTGGCGCCGCGACCTCGGCGCTATCGGCACCGTGCAGCAATTAGCTGCTACTTCATAACATTATTTCAGCAATGCCTTCTAATTAATTACGTAACCCCCTTTCATTTTTCTCCTCTCTAATTTAGTGTTTCTCTCAAGGGAGAGATTAACCCTTAATCCCCCGGCGTACCCTGCATTAATTGACATGATTTAACTACTACAAGGCCCTGGGAGGTCCCACACATTCAGAGAGACTAGTTCCCTCGTTCCACCAACGCGACGCCTCACCCTTTAACCCTCCCGTTCTGCGCTTCCTCCCATCTATCTCTTTCATCTCCTGCTTTCGTATGCCTCCCCTCTTGTTTTCCTTCCTTACCTGACGCCGTTCAGCCTTGCTCCCAGGGGTCGGCATTGAGAGGCTGTTTAGTGGAGCGCTGTGGGAGTTGATCTGCAGCAGGAGACCAAAGGTTCAGAGGAAACATTGGAGGAAATAGAACCTTAAGTGGATTGGCAGGTTGAGTATTTTATGTAGGTATGATCCTGATTAGAGAGTAAAAAATGAAATAAAATAAAGTTTTTGAATTTTTAGTGACTGGAGAAAAAAAGGATCTAACAGGAATAACTCAAGGATTTGTTGCTGCTGTTAATGTCAGACTTTTATTATCTTTTAATGTAATTGTTCATTTTTCATGCGAACAATGTGCTGCTTTACTTTCCTTTAACAATATTATATTATTATTTATCCAATGTAATTTTCTTAGTTTATCCCTAAATTTATATTTTTTGTATTATTTACAGAGTTTATTTGCAGGTTAATAATTGTTTATTCTTTTTATCTTCTGTTTTATTATTTTTCCTTATTTATTTTATGTTCTGATCGGATCGTGCTTCCATGACGTATCGGGTAGTGAAACCTTCTCCAGACTGACAGCTGTCCCAGCATGCACTGCAGCAGCAGCAGCTTCTAGGTTAGCGCTCACAGAGCTCAGAGTATGAAGTTAAAAGTTCACTTTTCCGTTGCCCGGGTTCTATAAAAGTAAATTTTTAAGAACATTATACTTTTAAGCATCACTATATGGCC
>NW_015151760.1:112922-115405 GCF_000732505.1 Cyprinodon variegatus
AAAACAGGCCAAGCTCCAACATCTAGAAACAAAGGTGTTGATGGCAGCAGCACAGCTGATATTTCTCTCCAGGATGGAGTCACAGCCAAACAGGGACAGACGAGACGAGAGCCAATAGTTTTTTTTTAATAATTTTTTTTAGTTTTTTTTGTGCTCAATTTTTGTGAAGCAATCCCCCTCTAGATATTTGACTGTTTCTGCTGAGTTTCTTAGAAATCAAGAAGATTTTTTTTAATTCAACTTTGTCATTCTACTGTCACAAGTACAAAGCAACGAAATTCACACTCTGCATTTAACCCCTCCCCTTGGGGAGCAGTGGGCTGCCATTGTGTGGCACGCAGGGAGCAGGGTGGGGTTAAGGATGTTTGCTCAGAGACCCAGAGTGGCAGTCCCTGGGAATGGGGCTGGAACTCAGAACCTCTGGGATCCAAGTGCAATGACCAAACCACTAGGCCGCCACTCCCCACAAACCAAGTTAAAGATCCACTTGTTCAGTTGTTATGTGATTTTTATATTCCTAGAGGCCTTAGTTTTATCCTCTGTGTCTGTGAGGATGGATTTAAAGCTACAGCGTAGAGGAAAATCCCAGGATTCTGAGGCATTTGCCAGCAATAATCCAGCGATTAGGTCGCATCTCCGTCGCTGATAATCTCCAAATCTTGTTTGTGTGTGTTGGTGGTGGTAGGATTAAAATTCCTGTTTTACAAAAGAGCATGGTGGTTTCTTTCATAACCTTTAAATGTATTACATGATCAAGACAACAAAAAGTCTTTTCACATGTAGAGTTTTTTTTTTCTTTCCATTTTTTTTAATGCTTTAATTATAGAAATAGAAATGACTTGAGATATATATATATATATGTTGTTTTTTATTTGAAGTAAAACTAGCTAAATTATAATTGTGTTTCTGGTAAATACTCTACATCAGATTAGTAGTGATATTGTTCAGAAATTATTTTTTTCAAAAAAGATAATGCATCATGAATAAGGAAAACCAGGCTGCTAAACAACAACTCTGCAGGAGTTATTATTACTAGAGGAAGATTCAAACATTTTAAGTATTATTGAAGAGTTTACATATTAAATCAAAATATAGAAACTATAATGCTACGTTCAGACCGCAAGCAGCAGAATCAGCTAGTTTCCATGCAAAGTCAATGGTTGTCGCGCATCAAGGCGTAGCTAAAGGTCCTGCAATGAGTTTTGAGCGGCAGAAGCAGCGCCTCATGAGCTTCTGAGTATCTGACGCGCTTCAGAAGCAGCAGATGCTGGATTAGGAAAAATTTAACTTTAGCTGCTGGATGCGCCGCATCAACCAATCAGAGCAGCTAATCTGGGAGCTGGCAGGGAGTCAGACGCAGCGCTGCTGATGCAGAGCGCTATGATTACTCCTCTGAAACAGTTTATTAACGCCTAAATTAACTTAAAATGTCAAAACCTGCCAGCAGAATATGTTTGTTTTTATTATTCTGGTGTCGGAAGGGCAAGTCCAGTTCCTGATGGAAGCTATCCTGCTACTTTTAGAGGTGTCCTCGATTCAACACACCTGAATCAGGTAATTAGAGGATTAAGAGGTCTGCAGAAACGGACAGCAGACTGAGGGGGTAAATCTATGGAAGAAAAACAGTCTCATTGGTTTCTGCCTTTTTTTTAACACCGAACTTTAAACACAGAATTTTTTTAGACATTGAATTCCTTACACTCAATTTTTATCTGGTAAAAATTCAGCTGGAAAAGTGTTGACCTTTTGGTGAACTCAAGCCAGAGCAATCTACACTCGATAGAGTCGAGCAGCTTTTAGCCAATAAAATTAGCTAATTTGGTCACGTGACACGACGGCTGCACTCAGCTCTGTTCCCGGCTGAATGAGGAATTTTTTGTTGTTAAACAGAGTTACAAAACGTCAGTTAGCTACTAACAGTCAGCTATTAGAGTTTTTCCTCTTATCAGACTGGGTGAAACAACTGAGCCGATCACAGCTAGTACGGCAGAGTGTCTGTTTGCCGCCGCCATGTTGCCTCCGGCCGAAATGAAGAAGAAAAAAAGTTTAACGCCGGCCGCGTCTTCCGGATCAAACCAAGAGCCTTGGCAGACAGGGGTGCCGTACTAGCTAAATTTATCCAACGCGAGATCAATAAAGTTCAATTATTGTAAAACTGAATCCCAACAAAAACACGTGTTTTAACAGGAAAACTCATGTCGATGACTTCTTTGAAGGACAGAAAATCAACATAGGCTCCTATTCTCTTCTTTTTTTATTCAGCTTTGTATTTTTGCTCATTACAAAGCAAACATGCAGGCAATCCTTCCTCATTGGTAATGAAAGCAAATGATTTGCTCCATTCTTCTTTGAATCCTCTGTTCTCATCAGCTATCGTCCACCTGAGTGAAGTTGGCCCCCCCACCTTCTTCAAATCAGACAAAATTAGTGTCAAACGTTTGTGTAGCAAAAATGTTCGTTTGTGCCGCTATCGTTTTAAAGAT
>NW_015151760.1:118443-120310 GCF_000732505.1 Cyprinodon variegatus
ATGATGATTTAGTTAAACAGAAAAACCAATGTCTGCCTCATTCAGCCCTGCGATCGGCAAAAAAAAAAAAAGCCCCACCTTATCCAGTCGATCCTGCAGGAAAAAAGAGAAAAACCGAAACCTGTCTCTTTCTCTTTATCCCGAAAGCAGGATAACAGCCTGCGTTAGGGGAATACCCACGCCTGCCAATTGCAGTAATGGCCCCTAATTCCAAATTAATTCAGTCTAAATGAACTGTCAGAGGGAGATTGATTTGTTGAAGCTGCTGTCTTGATGAGTGCTGTCTTGGGAGGAGGGTGATTAGGCAGCGAGACCTGCGTCAACCCCACACAGCCTGGGGCTTTCTTTTTGGTCGTTCCTCCAGCAGACCTCAGCAGCGGTTCTGGGCTGACAGGTACGGGGACATGTGGCCACTCGGGGGGCCGACGTCCACTGAGGAAGTGGAGCGATCCGAGTCAAATGTTCATTTGGAATTCATTGGACAATCGGTCTCTTAGGGGAACTTTGATGAGGTTTTGAGATACTGTAAAACCTTTGGATAGTGTATTATTTTGTCATTATTTCCACAATTACCGCGTGTTTTGTGTTTTACTTTTCAGTGTCGGTGAGAAGAATGGAAAAGTTCCCCCCTGCATATAGTTTCAGGCCTTCTCTATAAAGACAGCCTTATTAATAGGTTCTCTTTAAAGTTAATTAGCTGTGAAAACGAGGCCAGGGGCAGCGGCGTTCTACCCCCGAGGACTTTGCTATCCCTGCTGATTCCCCGGCTAGGCTAATTATTTCCCAATAACCTTACTTACTGGCCATGCTCCCTCCTCTGGGCCTGAGCCTAACAAGCGTCACCCTGCAAGTCATGAGGCTGTTCTGCTCAGAAGTTTTTTAGCCACCCTGCCTCCTTCTGCACGCCCGCCGCCACAGACACGATTTCCTCCTCTTCCTCCCTCTGAGAGGAAGCCGGGTTCAGAAGCTCCGGAGAATCCGGCCGCGCCGAGGCCGTGGGTGGCGGCTTTCGAAAGAGGCACCGCCGTTTGAAGTTGAAAATGAAATTCCTTCAAATTCGCCATTAACGCTATTACTTAAAGTATTGGACACACTCCAAAGTATCCTGATGGCATTAGGTCTGCTGTCATTAAGTTTGCCCTCCCCTGCAGCTCGGCCTGGAAATATCAATCTCTGGGGGAAAAACCTAAACAGCTAACCTTATTACTCTGCCTGCTTAATTTGGCTGTTTATTCAACCCCTCCTTCATTATATTTTTATTTTCCTCTTGCAAAAGTCAAAGCAGAATCTGTCTGCTCACATACAATATACCACACAGATGAATGAATATGGGCCACATAAATATTGCGGGGGGCTGAAAAGCTGTTTATCATGCAAAGAGGGAACATCAGAGGCTCAGAGGGGAGATGGCTAAAAAAAAAAGGCGACCATATTTGAATGGCCTATATTAGAGTATTGGGAATTAAATGTGAACTTGTGATCCTCCAACATAGTTGAAGATGAAAGGTACGACAAACTCTCTGCAGACTAACAGAGTTTAGAGACATTAAAACAGCGTTTTGCAGGTGATAGTTACTCATAGTCTGTTTTTGCTGCAGTCAATATTAGGAAAGTCAATTAGAAAGACAATACAGAGCACTGACAAAAAAATCTCTTGATCGTTATGATTATGTTATGATATTAGGTAAAATCATAAGATGTTTTTCAATGTTTATATTTGCAAAGTCTTACCTTATATAGCAGCAATTTTCAACACATTTCATCTTAGCAAAACAGAAAATTACTTTTTTTTGGTTTGAATTCCTTATTTTCCCTTTTAATAATATATGTACAAAGAAAAAACAGAAATAAATTTTTGATACTAATA
>NW_015151760.1:122535-125575 GCF_000732505.1 Cyprinodon variegatus
CCACTCCACCACCAGGTTCAGACCTGGGGGGGAAACATCCCTGTTCTTTGCTCCTGTTCATGCAGATCTATTAAAATTCAGCGCTTTGTTTCCTGCCGTGGTCTGAGCACCAAAGACTAAGTAATTGTATCAATAACCTTCTTCTAATTGTCTTTTCTCTCCGTGTGAGTTTTTCAGATAGAAAAGTTATACATACTTATGTATGGATGTTTTTTACCTCTTCAAAAAAAAAAACGGTTGGTGCATCTTTGCTCGCATTAACTGACATTAAAGATGCAGTGGAGGATTTTCTTTTTTCGGGTGGATCATCAAAATAAGTGGTCCTCCTAATTGTCAATCATTCTGGTGACATATATACATAAGGCCGTCCTACGTGCTCGTCGCCAGTTAGCTATTTTTTTCTGCGGATGCACACTTTCATGCATGTATATATGTGCTAAGCTACAGTTTCAGACAGTCACTGAAGCTCACGTTTCTCATCGCGGTTCTTTGAAAATGGCCGACGTTAGGGAAAAAGTCTCTACAAAGTGTATGAGAAGAAAAGAAAGGCCTCAGAAGAGAGAAACAAGACCAGAGTGTTTCTGGGAGATTCCTTCACGTGACGGCGTGCACTGAAAGCACGGTTCAGGCTTCCCGCTGAGACCTCGGTTGCAAGGTTTCTACCCAACAGGTAAAGTTTGTTATGCTATTAGTAGAAATTTATTTCACATCACTATTAGTAAAAGTTATCTACCTCTATATTGTAACTTTCCAGGGAAGATAAGTATATTTATTTTTCAATTTGCATCTTTAGTGGTTGGCCACAGATCCTTATTTATCCCGCAAACATGTCCAAATTTCTACTTCAGCACACACATACGCATGTCATGATTTTGTTTAATATACCAGCAGTCTTATTTGCAGGGAAACTCTTTATACATAAATATGGGTGAGATGAGATCCTGCAGAGCGATCATCTTATCAATGCGTCCCCACGCCTCCTTGAGGAGAAATGGCCATTTTTATTCTTTTTAAGTGGAGAGGGCGGGTCTTGTCAAAAATTTTAAAGCTTTAAGTATTTGCAATATCGGTTGAGCATCTCAGTTGCCTTTGTGTACAGACTTTGACTAGGCCACTTCTTTTCTGTTGGGCTGTTCAGAGATGAAAATGTACGACAGAGTATTAGTTGTGACTTTATTCTCAGAATTTTACGACTTTCTCGTAATTTTAGGACTCTATTTCCTTAATATTACGACTTTATTCCCGTAATTTTTTACTATTCTTGTTGTGACTTTATTCTCAGAATTTTACGACTTTATTCTCGTAATTTTAGGACTCTAATACCTTAATATTACGACTTTATTCTCGTAATTTTTGGCTATTCTTGTTGTGACTTTATTCTCAGAATTTTACGACTTTATTCTCGTAATTTAAGGACTCTATTTCCTTAATATTACGACTTTATTCCCGTAATTTTATACTATTCTTGTTGTGACTTTATTCTCAGAATTTTACGACTTTATTCTCGTAATTTAAGGACTCTATTTCCTTAATATTACGACTTTATTCTTGTAATTTTTGACTATTCTTGTTGTGACTTTATTGTCAAAATTGTACGACTTTATTCTCATAATTTTAGGACACTATTCCCTTAATATTACGACTTTATTCTCATAATTTTAGGACACTATTCCCTTAATATTACGACTTTATTCTCGTAATTTTAGGACTCTATTTCCTTAATATTACGACTTTACTCTCGTAATTTTTGGCTATTCTTGTTGTGACTTTATTCTCAGAATTTTACGACTTTATTCTCGTAATTTTAGGACTCTATTCCCTTAATATTACGACGAATTTTACGACTTTATTACCGTAATTTTAGGACTCTATTCCCTTAATATTACGACTTTATTCTCGTAATTTTTGGACTCTATTTGCTTAATATTACGACTTTATTCTCGTAATTTTTGACTATTCTTGTTGTGACTTTATTCTCAGAATTTTACGACTTTATTCTCGTAATCTTACAACTTTATTGAAATTAAACTTGAAATAGAAAAAAAAATTAAATATCTCTCCTGGTCCAAATAGTCTGTCGCGATAAATTCAGTCATCATTGAAACACAACAAAGTTAATCTTTGTAGCTTAATGTTGGAAAAGGTTTGCGAGTTGTTAGTGCTTATAGAAAACAAGGAAGTTAAAACTGTTTTAGCTGAATATTTTAGACTGGATGCAATCAGCCGGGTTTGCTTTGATAGAAAAATTTTAACCTGTCTGGCCTGAAGTGAATTTTTCGTTCATCTTTCTCTGAAATTATATTTGTTTAAACATCTGAAACAAGAATGAGAGAAAAAAGAAGAAATCTGCTCCTTTACGTTGCCTTTGTGCTATTGATTATAGCCCTGTTTTTTTCTGCAGCAGTGTTTTTCTCATTTGACTACGCAGCATTAATCCTCTCTTAAAGCTGTCCCATTACAATCCCTGCTAAGTGCAGCGCCCCGGGCCAGCGCTAACTCTGTATGTACAACAAGCGACTAATGCTCAGAGAAACATGTTTGTCTTCATCATTAAAAGCGATCATAACAGATTAAAGCTGAGGATTCTTCATAATAGCTTAAGGATACGTGTCATGCACTGTCTTTGGCAGGGTGGTTGTTATTTTTGCAGATTTAGATGTGATTTATTTAGATCAATAACCGGCAGCAGAGTCCATAACAGAAACCCTCTAAGAGGTGTTTGACGGACAGCGAAACCTTCCGACTCTCAGATGTTTTGTTGCTTCTCTAATCTAAATGTTTACGTCGGATCAAGTTTGGAGGACATTTAAGGCAAACCCTGTCTTGAGGTTTTGATGGAATAAACACCATATATCCAGAGTTCTGTAGCTCAGACTAATCAGAGATGATCTAAAGAGATCTTTGCTGTTTGTGATCTCTCATTTATCATGATGGTCGGTTCATTTTCTATCAGAACTTACACCCACTGCTGTTCCTGTCATGATCTGGCCTGTTTGCTCTCCCTTAATTAGTCATTCCTTTCACCTGTCGTTTTCCCTCC
>NW_015151760.1:126992-129983 GCF_000732505.1 Cyprinodon variegatus
AGGACACTAAGACAAAGAGAGGGCTAATGAGGAAACTGGGAGCGGGTGTGCACAGAGCAAGAGAGGGAAAGAGCTAGGGAAGAAGGAGAACACAAGAGGGCAGCAGAGAGCAACAAATAGAAAGCTGGAAGACTGGAAATAACAACAAAATAATAATAAAACTCCTAGAACTATAAAACATGGAGAAAGGAAAACTAAACAATAACACTAGAAAACAAAGAGTAAAGCAAGACTGGATACTCTAAAGAAAAACATAACAGAAACCTGACACAACAGCTGTCTAAAACTTCACAAATCCAGAGTTATTAGTAAGGTTCGTACAGTAGTGACCTCCAGGATGTTTTACTAATTTGGATAAAAGAAATAGGCCTTTATAAATACTTATATAATTTAAATACTTCTCATAAATGGAGCGAAACAGTCCTCCCTGATACAATCTCATCCCCCATCACTATGCAGGGGGACAAAATATCTCTGCAGGTCAGCCGGGCCAACAATAATAATAATAATAATAATAATAATAATGAATTTTATTTGTAACGCACTTTACATTTGAATTCAAATCTCAAAGTGCTACAGTTCAAAAAGGAAAAATTAAAACAAAGGTTAAAAGACCATAACATTAAAAACAGAGTAAAAGACAATCATTAAAATCAATACATTCGAAGGCATACATAGCCTATAAAAAATAAAAATCTAAAAATCAGCAATTAAAAGCATTTCTAAAAAGAAAAGTTTTCAATCCTTTCTTAAAACAGTCCACGCTGCGGCTTCAAAGGCCCTGTCGGAACAATGACCCTTAATGACTGCCTTTTCAGAGGAATGGACCAGTATCGGGTATTGCAGCCCAATAACGACCTCAACGACTCCCATTATTAAGGGGCGGAGCTGGTTTTCCAGTTTCAATGTGCAGGTTTTCTTTTGTTGGGCTACTCTATAAAGCCTTGAACTAAATGTTAATCCAGACTTTTTGAATTGAAAAAGCTTCCTGGATGAGAAGCAAAAGCAAAGTCCAGTGGATTGTTTTTGTAACTTTTTGGAATAAAAAACAAACAGAACCCCTTATATGAAATAAATGAATTTCTACTGCCTTTTTTTTCCTGCACCATGTTCCCTACAAAGTTTCCCCTTCTCCTCCTAAAATGCACCTGGGGCCATAATAGAAGCCAGGCGTCTCATTTCCCTGATGGACCTCTGCTCCGCCTGACACCCTTGTCCATGCACTCATTAACAACTTTACTCCTGCGGCTGCCGCTGGCCATGCAGCGATGTCTCCGTGTCTCAATCCTGCTCCATCACTTCGCACAGCATCCCTCTTCCTCCTCCTCCTCCGCTCCCTTTCTGCAGACATTTCTTTACTTCCATCTTGTTATTTTTTGCTGGAAGGAGCTCATTCTTTGGCTTCTCATTAGAGAGCAAACTCTGACAGCTCAGACTGTCAATACTATTTAAATTCAATTCTTTGGCCCCAAACTAGCCGCTACATTATTTAACAGGCATCGCACATTATCTGCTCGACATTACCAGGTAAATGGAGTTCTTGCAAACTCTGCCCGGCAGCAGTTGTTAAGCAATGCGTTTACTAGCATCTTTGTCTCACTGGACAGTCAATACAGAGGGTTTAGTCTCTGAATCCATCAGGCAGATCTACTTATCTGTCTTTAACCCAAGTGACAGTTTCTTAATTCAGTGTAAGACAGAGAAAAACTGTTGTCTTTTATTGGCTAAACTAAAAGGCTAGAGCCGTTACAATGGGAAAAACATCCATAGGCGAAATTCTTTGTCAACCGCTGTCTTAGTTTCTTTTGTCTGCCGAAGCAAAGTGTTCAAACCAAAAAAGCAATGCGTCCATAACTGTAATGTACCTCTAGATGTGGGAAAGGATGGGATCCAATAAAAGCACCATCTCATTTGGTCTGGAAATGTTGTTTTTTTGTTTTCCATCTCGCCTATTGAAAGAAGAAATATTCATTAAGAAATAAATCAAATGAGCCATGACGGCAACAGGGTCGCAGCGGAAATTCAATTTGTATTCATAAACCGCCACGAGCCAGAAGGTGATAATTCATAAGAGCGGTGTAGCCGAAGCTGGTTTCTCCTTGTTATTTAAAGAGCCTGTGTCGTCGTGAGGACGCGTGTTTGCCATGCGTGCGCCTCGCAAAACTCAATCCCCTCGTCAAATAATGAACTCCTTGGGATCTATTAGCGATGATCATTTTTCCAAGTGTTGTTTAAAGTCTAAACTCATTAAATAGGCGTAGCGCTGATGTCTGTTCATTAATGTAATGAAATTCAAGGTGTTTTTTCCCGAATTGCTTAGAAATTATTCTCTAATAGCATAAAGTGGGTGGAAAGGTCCAAACTTTTCAGAGCAGAGCTTTAAGCAGAAGTCCTTTGTCCAAACAAGCCCCCTAAAAAAATGCTGATTCATAAATATTCCTATTTACTTTTCTTGAGTGTTTTTAATGTCCACTGCTCATCAACAGCTCAGCTGTAGAGGTGGTCAAATTCATCACAGACACCCTCACCTGGACTAGAAACACCACCTCACTGGTCCAAAGGGCCCAGCAGCGCTTGGACTTCCTGCGGAGGATGAGGAGAGCCCACCTGCTGAATCGTCATTGAAATAAGAAGGGGGGGTTGACTGTTGGAAAAACTGTAAATCATATCTCAGTTATGTTTACATTTGATCACTGCTGCATTTTAAGAAATGGGAATTTCTTGAGAGCTTTACTGAACGAAAAGTCGTTTTGTATACCCCTGTGTAAAAAAAAATGACAAAAGTTTGTCTAAGTCTATAAATTATACAGAATACGGATGAATGTTTTCTAAATATTTACTGTCAAAATTCTATAGATTCTGGAGTTTCTAAATGTATACTATATATTAGGGGTGGAACTGTTCACAAAATCCACGGTTCGGTTCGGTATACGTTGATTGTTAGCCTGACATGTTGGTCGTGTTGCTGTTAGCATAAACAAAACGTGTTGC
>NW_015151760.1:131821-132969 GCF_000732505.1 Cyprinodon variegatus
CGAGTCCGAGTAGCGCCATCTCACTGAGTGTCACCTTGTTTTTAGACGTACAGTGTGAGCAGGTAGATCGCATCAGAGCGTTGAATTGTGAGAACAAACATCGTGAGCTGGGAACGTTTAAACCCCGCGGTTTTGTCACACAGGATGAGCAGCAGTTTCATGCAACGATTGAACAAATCGTACAGTGTACGCCCGGCTTTAGACAAAACTCAAAACACTTTTTGGTGTGTAGAAGGAAAAGTAGGAGCAATAAACCCCCTAAAAAGACGAAGCCCTCTCTTTAATCACTGATTGACTTTTCATCCCAACTATTCACCTTAAATACTGATGCTTTTCTATAGTGTGAATTAGGATACACACACATACACATGCAGAGGCCCCTCCACACACTAATCTATAGCAGACAAATGAGGCTGAGCTAACAGAGTGCAGCACTGAGAGAAAAGATTGACTCAGCGAGGGAGGCCTAATTAGCAGAGACTCATTAGGAGTCTTTAAGAGGCTGTGATTAGGGATGTTTGTTCACACAGCGTGCTGCTGCTGCCGGGCTTAATGAATGGGACAGATCACTTGCTACTTTAGCCTAGAGCGTGACGATGGTTCAAGGAGGGGGGAGCATGAAGGATGGGCGCAGTCACGTGGCTTTGTTCCAGGGGATCATTTGTCTGCAGTTAACTGATATTAAACACAGAAAGAAGATTTTACTTTTGGTTTTGGAGAGAAATCTTTATATAACTGATACTTTCTATATAAACAAAAAATGTCTACTTCTGCCTACAGGGCCCATGCATGATAAATACTCATAGTAGACGTTCTATTTCATAACCATAAGGCCCCCAAAACGTCACAGGCATGAGTCCGTGCTCCTTTTCTGCACGCTCGGATGTTTTTCTGCACTGGTAGATTTTCTGCTACTCTTAAGCCGTTTCTCAATTCACAAGAACGCGAGGATGGACTCATGTCCTCGCCAAGTATGTTCTTGAGAACACAGGAAAGCGTACACTAGGGGAGAACGGGGGCACGCAGCATAAATCGGAAAGGTGAAATAACTGTTTTATATGCTTTTACCTGATGTATTCCAGCATCCAGCTGCCATGCACGTGGGCATTGTCAGTTTCACTATAGCTCTGGTGAATTTCAATGGTGAA
>NW_015151760.1:135577-136984 GCF_000732505.1 Cyprinodon variegatus
CAGACTCAGTGATTTTTTACTGATTAATGGTAAATTCATTAAATCACCACAAACTTATTAAATCTAAGTATAAATAATGACCCATTGATTTTTTTCTTGCTGATCTGACTTTTCCATTAAGAGGCATAATGATGTAATCCCCTGTTTTTCCCATTTAATGTAGCTTCTGTCAATCAGATCTGGTTCAAAGTAAACAAAGAATTCCACTTTCTACCCTGCAGCAGGTTAATTAATAAGCTTTAAACCCGTTTTTTTTTTTAACAAAGACTTTATTTTATCAGATCAATATTCAAAATCAATGATTCATACAATAAGCCAGAAACAACAATTTCAATACAACCATACAAAAAATTGGGTAACAACAACCAAACAGGTCGGCGAGCTGAAGAGCCATGTTTTTTTTCCTTTTTCTTTTTCTTCCTTATCATTATTATATATTTTTTTTATTTTTTTTACTTGGAAGATGAGACAAAGGAAAGATCTTTCTCGAGTGACTTTTATCTTTATCATAACAGAGATGTGTGTTTACGCTTATCTTACTACCATATTAACTGGAAATATGTCTTCAAAGGGTTCCATCCTTTCTCAAATAAACCGGTGGACAAGTTTAATTTTGCTGTTATTTTCTCCATCGTATAAACGTTCACTAGTTTCTATTTCCATTGATTCACAGTAAGAGGTAAAGGTTTATACCAACATATTGTTATAATTTTTTTGGCTACGAGAACAAGGATACCAAATAAGTATTGCTCTTCTTTACTTCAATATTTTGGTGGAATTCCCAGAACAAAGATCCAGGGATTCCAATCAATATCAGCATGCAAGATATTTGAAATTTCCTCTCTAATTCCTTCCCAGAATTTCTTAATCCTTGGGCAATCCCAAAAGACATGAGTCTGGTCTCCTGAACCCGTTTTTTTATTTTATTTATTTATTTTTTTTATAAAAAGGACAACTTAATGGTTTTTCGCCTGGCTATACTCTTTATTAGTTAGATCTTTCCTGGACTGCTTTAAATTAGTTACTTGAGATAGGGAAGACCTATAGATAGCCCTTCTAGATAGGACATTTTGTGTTATTCGCTGGTGTAGCTACATACGTAACGTCTGAACCTATATTTTAAAACTTTTGTTTCTGTCTAATGAATCTTGTCCTTTTTCAATCCAGTTAGTTTCAGTTATAAACTAAAATTAACAGCAGAAAATGTTAGAAAATCCCATAATATCAGCAATATTAATGTTCCTTTGGGATAGATAATGTATTTTTCTGAATTAAACTGAGTTTTTTTTTTTTTGTTGTTGTTCAGTTCTTTGAAGTTTAACCCCTAGAACCCTACGGACCCACCGGTGGGTCCAGCTGCTTCGTGACCTCGTAATTTTAACAAACCCCCAGTATTGATGTAAAAAA